>NW_025335727.1:12172663-12350111 GCF_004798865.1 Varanus komodoensis | reverse complement strand
ATCACTAAACGAACAAGTCTGACATGCTCTCTTTCTTGTACCCCTCCCCACAGTTTTGTCTTTAAAAGATGCTGTGATTTCTCAGCTTTCAATATGAGTTTCTTCACCACTTCCTAAGCAACCTGGATGTACAATGATCATGAGAGAGGGAGGGAGAGAGAGAGAGACACCCACTGTGGATGCAGCATGCAGGCTGACCCATGATACAGTCAAAAGGAAAATTGCACTCTTAACCTTTTTGTTGTCCTTGTGATCCAGATGAAGGTCTTTTCCCTACCTGGTGCTGCTACTAAGCTTTTCCATAAGTGGTGGGAGGAATCCTCATTAAAGAGCAGTGGCATTCTTTGGTCTGTGTTTCAGGAAACAGAAGGGTTAAATGCCCTTTCCCTTAAAATGGGCCCCCTCACACATCTCAGAAATTGGAGGTGTATCAGATTTTTTTCCTTCAAGCTCTTAAGAACTGAATCTACCCACTTTGCATCTCCCAAGCATTTCAGTGACCTGAGGCAAGGTTGCATGCCAAAATCTGCATTTTCATGGCTTAGCGATATAGTTCGTCTCAGGAGAAACTTTCATGGAATGCGTGCATCAGGGAAGTGTGTACAAAGAGAAAAGTGCATAAAGAACTACACCATAGCAATGTTAAGGCCTAGGAAAAAATGTTTGTGCTTAAAAAAAGGAGAACACAAAATATATACATTAGGGAGAAGATGCACAAAGGAGTAAAGTATTCCTATACAGATTTCAAGCTTTTGTGGAAACAGGTTGGAATGAGCATCACTTAAATATCTGTCAATCTTGGTGAAATTGACCCATCCCTAGTGAACTTCACTGTTTGCTTGGGTGACCACCCTTTGAAAACACCCTTATGTTCACACAACATAATGAGCAACCCCATGTGATTACCATGGAATGTGGGGTTTTTTTTGTGATCTGTCCAACAAATGATCACGTGGTTTCTGTGCTAGTGTGGTTTCCATTCAACCTGAACAATCCTCCTGCTGTTGGCACACATCCAATCAACCATTCAGTCCCAAGGTGCATTGCTCCCTTCTTAGACTGTTTGCCTTTTCCTCTCTAGTCTGCACCTGGAGGCTGGATCGCTGGAGTGGATCCTGTAGTTGGTACTCTTTCCAGAGGACTCTGTGGCAATTGCATACCAGGACTGTGGAAACCATGATCCTGGGTTCAGACAACATGACAAACCATGATGTTATGAAAGGAACACAATCTAACAAACTATTGTTTCATATTATGGATTCTGAAGACCATGGTGAAAAACCATGATTGGTGTAAGGACATGGGTGGCAGCTGGGACAGGCAGAGCACCAGGATCAGGGTGCTGGTGTGAAGCCAGATTCTGCAGCTTGGTAGGGCTAGAGGCTGATGGTGTGGTCAGCAGTCCAGGGTCAGGATCAAGGTTAAGGTAGCAGGCAGTCCAATGCCATACTGATGAGAGAGAGAGCATGGTCCAGAAACAGTCCAGTGGTCTGATGCCAGGGAAGCAGTCACATAAAGGTGGTCCAGATGTGAGGGGTTGGAGCGGGGCAGGAACAACTGCAGCAAGCAAGAACACAGAGGAGCAGGGCCAGAGCAGGCTAGGGCATGCAGGGTCAAACAGGAGCAAGGGAGGGACTAACCAGAGCAGGGCTGGAGCACAGGGAGTCACCAGGACAACTTCCATTGCTGTGGCAAAGAACAGCAGTGCCAGAAAGCCTTTCATGCTGCTCTTCAGGACCTCCAGCTGCATTACATAATTTCTCTTCAGTTGCTCCCTGTGAGAGCCTGCAAGGGTACTCCTGGTTCTGCAGGTACTTGCAGGATCACTCAGGCCCTGATCCTGACAACTGGATTCAGACAACATGACACACAAACAATGGGAAAAAAGGCTTATTGTGTTGTCTGAACTTAGCTTATTGTATTTCCTGAACATCGCCGATTGTGTTGTCTGAACCCAGCCAGATCTACAATGTCAAAGGGCTGTTTTCTCCTAGTCTGAGCATGGAAAAGGCTGCATTTTCCCCAACCAGCACAAATGCTATTTGAAAGTACGTCTGATGGGATCTCTGCTTTCAAAGGGATTTTCTTTCCTTGATAGATATGGATAAGACTGTCTGAAACCTTGGAAGATCACTCAAGTTTGTTTGACTATACTTAGCTAGGTAGATCAAGCTTCTGACTTCAGCATAAAGTAACTTTCCATGTTCATTCATTTATCCTTCAAAATTCATACTTTTCTGAATTTTGCAATGGAGTCCTCTCATCAATGATGCATGCAAAATTGCATATACTGAGGGAAATAATACTCAACTATACCTTGTAGTTTAGCAAAACTGGTTGCAGGAATACATAGGTTAGGTAAAATGCATGTATTACGAGAAATGGAAACAAAATGCTTTCAAGCAATTTTTTAAAAAACTGATCAATATTCAGGATGAACTGAACTGAGGACTGGAGAAAGTCCCAGATTTCAAGAGTAACTGGACTTATGACTGGAAAAATGAGAAACCAAATGGAGAGATTTATCCATCTGTAATCCTTGATTCTGTGAGGAGGTGCCACCTGGTTGAGGTCAATGGGATTATAGGTCAATTACAGTTGAGTCCAGAAACCAACTGGAAGACAGTGGAAATCTTTAAGTCCCCAAATAATATGTTCAGATTGGCAAGACCTGGCTAGTAACGTGACAAGCTGCAGTTTTCAAACATTTCTCAGGGAAATGAATGGAAAGTACGAAGCAGCAGCAGTATGGTGTGGATTGTTCCTCCAAGATGTTGTCACTGTTGGGCTAACAGTAAGCAGGTTACTCTGACCTGAATTATCTTCTTGTCCTTTGAATTTTAGCAAGACAATTTTATTGTAATTTTAGCTAAAGCTAGCAGGGCAGCATGAGGCTGCTGGCACTTGTCTCTCATAGCGATAGAACTGTTCTGTCAAGTGAATCATTTAGTTAATTTAACAATTTGAATTCATGCAACCTATTATTGCATTAAAATCACTGTAATTTACTCTCCAACAGGGTCTGTTGTGGATCTCTCTCATCTAGCCATCTTAAAAATAATTTCTGTTAACTGTTTGAGGCTGTTTCCATTTACAGGGAAAACAAATTCTCTACATAAATCAAAAAGACACCTTCCCATTTAACTGAGCAACTGCAATCCACCAACCTCAGATGCTCATGTAGAGGATTCAGAAAGAAAAAAAAGATGCATGCTAATGAATCCTAATCCATAATGATGCAGTGGCTTTTGCTATTGCATTAATTCAACCAAGATACTTTGCATTTTATTTAGTTTCTCTTTAGGCTTAGATTAAAATGCAAGAATGTTCACTGTTGCAAGCATACACAGTCTATTTTCTACTCTATAAATAACAAATATTCACTTAGGGCTTCAAAAGTCCCTCTTTGGTAATTGCATTCGGTACAGCTATCACCAAAGGCTACTCAATGACGGATTTGAAGGTACCAAAGAATCATTGAATAGATCAGTTTTAGGGTTAGAAATCAGAAATCCTTATTACCATCCACATGTTGAGGGTTGGAGTATATGGATTGTGTTAAATGTTTTCCATCAGTGTTTTGTGGATTGTCAGAAGTCTCTCCTTCAGTCATCTGTTCGTTAACAGTATTGCATTTTAATATGCAAGAATCTCATTGCCTTGGGCAAGTGTGGATTAGCATGAGTGTGGATTAGCTTAAGTGAACATAGGTGCAACTCTCCCTAACTTAAAAATCATCCAGATGTTGGTGAGATCCATGTGACTTAGAAAAAGCTGCCTCACTGCTGAATCCACAAGTTGATTCATAGAAATCCAAATTCATCTCAGTCTATTGTGCTTTTCTACAACTTTCCTAGCTGAACCTATTCAGTGGGGGACCTTTTGTATTTATTATGGCATTTTGTGCATAATCAGATTTTAAATCACACAGAAAGTCTTTATGGCTAGAAAAGCAAGCCTGCCTCTGGAGTTTCAGCCTGAAATGTCTGGCAGTTGAGGAGGATGGTGTCTGAATGGACTTATTTATTATAAAACAAAACAAAACAAAACATTTGTATGCCTCCTATCATGTACAAAATATTCAAGTGTTGCACACCAATAAAACATGACACAAGGTATCTGTGAGAGAAGTATGACAATGGAACCAATACCTAGGGATGGTGGTCCCACACTAGAGACTTTCACGATGCAACTGGACAGCCATCTGAGAGGGTTGGCTTAACTTGGAGTCCTATAATGAGCCAGGGTTGGACCCATTGGCCTTCTTGGCTGCTTCCAACTGTACTGTTGAGTGAGTCCTTGTGTTTTCAGCCATGCTTCATCTCAATTAGGGTTACCACCTCTTTCAGCAGACAGGCTTCTCATGTGTAGCAGCAATATGACAGGATCCTCTCTATGATGGGTTTAGCTGTGCCCGTTCAATTCAGCCAACGTCAATGAGGTTTGATGAGAATTTTGTGAAATTCGCCAAGTTCATATTCATGTGAGAAAGAACTTTAGATTACAATAAACTTCTCTATTGATGAGGGAGCAAGCAAAATTGATGGATCCACTGAACCCTAGTCTACCCTCTCTGCATACCACAACCTCCTCTCCGTGTGCTCTTTTAGTGTTAAATCTGAACACCTGAATAGGACTTATTTTCTGAAAGTTTTCTTTTGTGGGGTACAGAAATCCTTTGGGTAATCGCCAACACTCATTGAGTGTATGGGAGATCAGGATTGTGAACGCAACCCCAGACCCAACTCTCCATTAGTGTGATTTCTATGCAGGGGCTAAAATGGGTTTCAGAGCTCTCACTACACTGGTAAATGCATAAAAAAATCAAACCAAATGCCTGGATAGAGAATGTTGTGCTCAGATGTCTTTCAGCTTGACTTTCTACTGCATCTGCACATTCCTGACAGTAGGAATCATATACATTTCCTCCCGGAAAAAAAGGAACATAAGCATAGTTACGTCTTGTTAGATCAGACTACTATTTGTTCAGTCCATACACCTGTTTCCAATAACAACCACACAGATCTTTCCAGGAGCCCACAAAACAGGAATGAGAGTGAAGTTTCTTTGCTGCTATGTATCCCCAACATCTGTCCCCAGCAAATCATTTGTTAGGCTGCAAGGTACAGTTCTGCACTTGCAAAAACCCCTGTAAAAGTTCAGTGGTGGCTTCCCTTCGCAGACAAATAATAGTCTCAGGACTGGGAGGGGGCACTTATGTATAGCAGAAAAGAAGAAACATATCATCAAACAAGAGAACAAAAGAGGGCACATTTTTGCATGTTTGCACATGCCAATTTATTTAATTTAATAGGTGACCATTTAGAAATAATCAGGATAATTTTAGCAGTATGGTGCATCTCATTATAGCATGGGTGACCAAGTGATAGACCTGAAGTTAGGCATACTTGGAAGAGACTCACTGAAATCAATGGAATGATTAACAGTATAAGCCCCACCACCCAGCTACACTTGAAAGGTAAGATGGTGACGGTCTGCCATAGATTGTTTTCAATATGGGACTAAGCTGGGGACTGAGAAATCTACTTCAACTTATACAGGCCTCATGGATAGGATTTATTTATTTATTTATCTATCTATTTATTTAATACACATCGTTATAGGCCTCCTATAATTGCCAAGGCCTTCCTAGGTGACTTTTCCCTCCAATCTAATCTATCTTATCCCACTAAGAAGGTGCAGCATGAAAAGTGGAGCCTAGTAAATAGGCTCTCCTTAGGTCACTACGTACAGTGACCATGTGGATAAGGAGACCACATGAAAGAACACTGGTCAGCACCCTGCAGCATCAAGTGCAGGGCACAGGGTGCTTCCTTAGGCCAGCCTCCTGGATATCAGGTGCTCCTGGAGAAATGGGCACAAATACAGTCGGGGCCCGCCAGACCCATCCATCCAACCAGGGTCAACTATCTGAGTGGGGACACCTTGGGAAAGCCTTCCTTAGCACACCATGAGATGTAGCATAATTTCAGAGCCAATCTCAGACAGTGAATAAAGTTGTGGGCCCTGTTGTCCCGTATTGATTGATTAAAGCTTTTTGCATACTGTTCATAATTAGTCACAGGGTCTCTAAATGTTTTACAATTTAAAAATCGATGCATTTATTTATCTATTTTATTCATTATGTTTCTCAGGTACCCAAGAACTGGGCAGGTTATCAACACTTAAAAAGCTAAAAAACCATATAAGAGTTAAAATAGAAAAATACAAATATCTAAACAATAAAGCAGAATACATTGGGAAATGCAAGACACCAAAAGTATCATATTGTTTCTTCACTGTTTTCATGAAGAAACATTCAGTAGTAAGCCAATTCAAGAGTCTGATAAACTTCTGGGATCTAAGAGACAACATTCCTGGTTTTCCTCCCAGGTGCCACATTTCTGACTTGAACATCAATGTGCTCCTTTTTGCACAGCCCATCCTGCTTTTAGTTCACTGTCAGAATGTTGGGACTTGTTATTTAAATATAAGAACCTAGGTAATCTATTTATTCCACAAGATAACCCTATGCTATAAAAAGAGCTTAGAGCGTTCCTTTTACCATTTTTTAGATTCTTAAGATCACTTTCTAAGAATGATTAAGATGTGCACTAAAATGTGCAAAGCCCTAGCTAATTATGATGTACTGATTAATTTTGCTTGACAGCTATGGCAGTTATAATGAATATTATTTTTTTTCTAGGACAGAAGCTGTTGGCAACAGAAACTTCTCTGCATGGGTAACAAGTGTGACAGAACAGTGCGTAGTAGATCAACGTATCCTTGATTCATCCTGCTGGAGCTTTCAAGTCCTGCTCCTGACAAAGACCCACAAATTGCAAAATACGACCTGTGAATGAGTGCAAATTATGTATCAATGTTTTCTTATTAATTAAAATTAGCTTTTGCTGTCTTTTCATATTGATTCTTCAAAGATCACAACAACAACAAAATGAGCAAGCAGATTGGATTGGTATCGTTCCCATTCTATGTTAGAATGGTTAAAATGCTAGGAATAATATGCCACTTATCGGAAGTTGAGTAATGATGAGATTTGCAACTTAATGAGTTTCTGAAAACAACAGATTTATATGGTAATGTGTAACTCATTTGCCCTCACAAAATGCATACACATGGGTTTCTCCAGTGTTTGCTAAAAGCTTACTTGGCAGTCCAGGTAAATATATTTAACAGAGGGAAATGAAGAAAATGTCATGTAGAGCTGAAGTGAACATTTGCTGACATTCTAAATTCATCAGATTTTCCAGTTCCACCATTCAGATTTTTGAACAAGAAATGGTGAAGCAAAATCATATTTGACCGTTGAATGTGATTTTTAAAAAACCAGTGTTCCAAATCTAAGTACTCTAGGAAATAATCTTATGCATATTTAGAAAGACAAAGTCCTACAAGACCCAGAGTGTCTAGCTAGTCATGCTGACTGGGGCATGTGGAAAATTGTAGGAGGTTTTTTTCTGTCTATATATGCGTAGGATTTTGCCTTTATGTTGCGAACCACATTTCATAGCTTTGCAGCCTCTAGAAGTGTGAGGGAACATTTTAAGTTGTGTTCAGGGGACAAGGTGCTATTTGTGGAGCAGGGGGTGAACTGCACTGGAGCAGAAATCACTGAAATGGAGAAATTAGAACCAATAACAGTTTTCCTTCTGGTGAACTTAAAGGAGTACTAAAAGAAGATGAGCAGATTGAAGAGAAACCATGAATCTGTTTCATTTGACTTTACTTCAGAAGATGCAGGGCAGATCCCCATGTCTGAATCAATATTTTCAGGAAGGAATTCTGAATAAGTCAAATAATAGTGGTAAGAGATGGAATCCAAGCTCCTGATAAAGTGAAAGCTAGCGAGTTTGCAGGTCCAGATGGTATCCATCAGAAAGATATTAAATAACTCAGTTATGAAACTATTGATCTTCTAACAAAAGTATGCAACACATCTCTAAAATTAGTCTTTGTATCAGAGAATTGGTCATGGGCCAGTGTAATGACTTTTTTTAAAAGAGATCCAGGAAATTACAGGCAACTTAGCTTAACATCTGTTCTAGGTAAATTGGAGGAAAACACTATTAAAGATAAAATTGGTATGCACAAGTTAAGTCCTGCTGAAATCAACATGATTTCAACAAATGTATCCCCTGTCATATTAACCTTTTAGAATTCTTCAAGTGTGTGAGTAAACATGTGGACAGGGTTGAACCAGTAGAAATAGTTTACCTGGACCACCCAAAGGCTTTTGGTGAGGATCACTTCCTCATGAGGTTTGAGCTCGGGGCTGGCCTTTCCCTCTGTAAGGGTGCAGACCCCATTAAGATGGTCCACCCTCGGAACTGAATGGATCCTGATGGATTCCTGAGGGCTTTGGGGAATTTTCCAGTTGGCACTCCTGTTGATGCTTTGGTTGATCTGTGGAATGGGGAAATCACCAGAGCAATCGACACAATCACTCTTAAGCATCCTTTTCCACCAGGCTCCTCTCCATGGTATATACCTGAGTTACAGGCAATGAAATGGGCTGGGAGATGATTAGAATGCAGGTGGAGGAAAGCACAGGATGAATTTGACCAAACACGCTTACATTATTGAGCATATGCTGTGGTGGTGAGGGCGGCAAAGAAGCAATACTTCTCCGCTTCCATTGCCTCCTCACAGTGCTGTCCAGTGGAGCTTTTTTGAGTGGTGCATGGCCTAATACATTCTGGCCCTTAAAAAGATCCAGTGGCACCATCGATAGTCCACTGTGATGACTTTGCCCAGCACTTTTAGGAGAAAATCGCTCAGATTTGTCACGAGTTGGACTCCACAGTTGATAGGGTTCCATTATGGGAGGTGTCCAGAGCCCCGTCTGGTCCATCACTGTTGGATGAATTTCAGTTGATGTGGCCTGATGATGTGCACAAGGTGGTTGGAATGGTACATCCTATCACCTGCTTACTCGACCCTTGTCCTTCGTGGCTACTCACTAAAGCCAAACAAGAGATTGGTACATGGGCCCAGGAGGTCATCAACACCTCACTGAGTTGTATTTACTGAATTTTGTTTAAAAGCTGTCCAGAGACGCATAGTGATTGGATGGGTTAGAAATATCCCAAATAAATCCTAACCAAAGAATCCTGAGAAAACTTTGGAGGCTGGAAATAAGAGGAGAGGTCTACTGGATAAAGAACATGAAGTTGAGAATAGGAATAAATGGTCCATTCTCACGGTGGGGTCTGAAAGGGATTTGCACTGGAACTAGTATTTTAACCTCAAGATGGCACAGGATGGACTGCCACCTGAGAGGGATGGTTTAACCTGGAGACCTGCACTGAGCAGGGGGTTGAACCCAAAGGCCCTCTGGTCACTTCCAACTCTACTATTCAATGATTCTATGAAACTTGATGAAAAATTATCTTGGATAAGGAGACAGCAATTAAGTGGCCAGGTTTCCTGATGACTTCAAATGATTTTGGGTGGTTGAAACAAAAACAGATGGTGAATAGCTCCAAAAAGGGATCTCTCTAAACCAGGGAATGGATATCAAAATAACAAGTACATTTCAGTGTAAGTCAGTGTAAAGTTATATATGTTAGGCCAAAATAATCCTTATGTCACAAATATACCAATGAGAACCAGGTTAGTGGTGACTGACCAAGAAAGAGGTCTTGAATGTTCATTGAGCAGCTCGATTTTAAAGTAAACCTCGGTATAACTGTTGTGATAAAGACTAATTATATGTTAGGTGTAAGTGGAAATGGAGCTGAAAAATGAAACTGCCAGTCTTATTCTTCCCTTATAGATTTCTGTGGTGCATTTGCACTTGGAATGCTATATATCGTTCTGGTCAATGCATCTTTAAAAGTATGCCATAGTGTGGAAAAGGCATAGAGAAGGGTAACTAGAATGATCCTTGGTGGAAGTACCTCCTAGATGAAGAAAAGTGGCAAGATCTGGGATTAATTTAGAAAAGAAATGGTGAGTAAATGGAACTAGAACAGAGGTGTACAAAATTATGCGTGCAATACAGAAAACAGGATTCCCCCTCTCCCTCCATTTCTCATACTGATAGAACCCAAAGTCATCCCATGAAGTTGAATGGTGGGAGATTCAAGAACAAAAAGAAGTACTTCTTCAGACAGTGCATCATTAAACTATAAAATTTGCTAGCACAAGTAGAAGAAATGGCCACTAATGTGAAGGATTTCAAAAAGGGATTAGAAAATTCAAGGAGCCTTTCAATTGGTAGAGATCTGCCTATATATTGCATCCATTACTGGTGGCACTATGCCTTTGTATACCAGTTTCTGAAAACAGGAGTGGATGTACAGGCACTCCTATTATTAAACTTTCCAGATTCAGCTTTTATAATTTTTTGGCTTTTGTACGTTAAAAGTGCAAGTTTTTCAGTATAGTTTTTTGATTCCAAAATGCATACAAAGCCAAACTTTTGTGGTGAAATAATCCTTAATTGTGTATTTCAGGAACAAAGGTATATAATCTGTATGCATTTCTTATAATAAAAATAGCAGACAACAAGATGGAATACACTTACAATAAGCCATATGTAACACAGATGTATATTCAAAGTAGACTCTTCTGTCCATTGCCAGCACAATCAGACACTTCTTTGCTGGAATGTAACTAATTGCGTTTAATTGTTAAATTCTGTATGTGCCAGACATATCTAATTGACCTCAATGCATCTTACTTCCAGACAAATAGGTACTTTGGCAACAATCTCATAGATATATTCAAATATGTTAGGGTTCTATTGCCTCTGTGGCAGATGCTTCAGGTAATCCCATGGAAGGTGGAGATATCTTCAGCGGTCAAGCCTTGCACCCTGAATTGATCTGGACAGCCATTTTTAGCACTCCAGATTAAGATACCGGAAGGGGGAGGGAAGGATGTAGAAGGGTTGATTGGGATTGGTTCAGAATTTATTCCCTTTCTCCCTCCAAGGCCCAGTTGTGAACTGAGGGTGGGAGCAGCTGGCATGGTTCTTTCAGTGATGGTTGTGAGGGGCTGGGCTGGGGCCTAGCCTTTGGAGTCTGAGCACCTTTAGATGAACTTGGTGCTCAATTCTGAAATATTCTATGGTCTCCCAAACAATTTCAGGAAACCATGGGATTATGTCCTAGCCTGACTCTCTTCAACAAAAGAAAGCTGTTGTTGAGTGCAATCATCAGCATGTTTAAGTAGAAAGACATCCTAAAACTCTCGGTTGCCAGAACTTTTTCCATCCAAAGATGCATGAGATTTATCCTTTCCATGTTAAAATCTACAAAAGGAATTTAGAGAAAAAATAAATTAAATTGACTGGAAGAAAATTGAAGCATTCAAAACATGGTACTGGAAAAGAGCTTTGTGAATACCCTGGACTGACAGAACAGCAAACAAGTGGATGCAAGATCAAAGCAAGCCAGGATTTTCCCTAGAAACAAAAATGGCAAAACTGAGGCTGTCATGGTTTTGGCACATCATGAGAAGGCAAAACTCACTGGAGCCTTGAAATCAATCTTGAATTTAAAAGAGATGAATGGGGCTGTCATGGACAGAACATATTGGAGGGTTTTCATTTGTGGGGTTGCCATAAGTTGGAGATGACTTAATGATACATAGCAACAACAAAGAAATTAGAATCATGAATGTAGCCATGCTTCCTTTTCCCTTCAAAAAAATCCAATAGCCTGGCAAAAAATCTTCACAACAGTCTATTTCATAATTTCTAGAGGCAAAATGGAAAGAGAAATTAGCTGAGTATATTATCTTTTTCACTTGTTGCTAGAAATGGGAAATGAATATGTTGATTTCATTAACTCTTTTTCACATTTCACAGCTGACACAGAATAGTGGAAAAGTAAAGATTTTCCTGTAAAGCGATCAAAGTTTGGAATGGCAATGATCTGATTTCCATTTTATATAACACAATGATCCACAGATTACATTATGTCTTAGGACTGAGAATTGGGGATGACATTAATGATGTCAGCATGTAGCCCAGGGGATAAATTAATCTGTCCAGCACGTATCATTTCTTGGGTATAATCAATTAGTTTTTGAGCAATTAGAGCAGTCCAAATTTTGTATGTTCTGTTCTTTTTAGTGTTAATTGAATTATAGCCTCAGAATAAGTAGAACTGTCTAGAATTGCCAATAATTTCTGCCACAGTAGTCTTCTTGATGAAGGATATAAAAAGTGCAGTTTACATCCATAGATATAAGCAATGAAAGGCACAGAGGAAAAGGTATGCCAAACATTTTGGATGGGAGCTTTGAAAGGCCTGGTGGTTTCCTTATCCAGTGTTTTGTAGTCTCTCCATTGCTGAGTGCAAGTTTTATAGAAGAGACATTCTTTCATTTACTCATTCGTTTATAATATGCTGCCTATTGTGCCATTGCACTTCTAGGAGGTTCACAGTCAGAGTTATAAATCGTTATTAAATTAATTATATAGTAAAAACAACAGTATCAATTAAAAACAGATAAAATCCAATGAGGCCATTTACCTGTGTAGCTATGTCTGCTCCTTCTCAGCCATCCTGCTTCTGGCAAGACAAGACCACATTCTTCGAGGCAATCTTTGGCCTGTAGGTGAGGCTGTTGTGTTGGTGCTTTGTGACTTCATTTCCCCTTGTAAATGTTATGTTCTTATCAGGTGCAGTCCTATGCAAAGTTAGACAGAAAAATGTCCTTCAACTCCCAGTATGCCCATGTGTGGGGAGTTTAGGCTATTTTTCTGCCTGGCATACATGTGATCGTACCTTTAATGTATTATTCCATTTTTAAAATCAATTTTAATTGCATAAATCTCCTTAAGTGCCATTTTTGTTGCTTATTTTGGTAGAAAAATGGATACAAATCAAATCAAATTAAATCAATCAATAAAAATACATTGTAGACTTTGCTAGCTGAAGCTATACCCACAATGAAGGGATTGACCCCTTTTGTTGGTCACTTGTTGTAGCTGCATATCAATATTTTGTATAGGAAAGGGACCTGCTGTGCCTTCGCCCTGCCAATGGATGCCATGTGTTGAGGACAGGCCCAGTTCTATTGTTGAAGAGGAAGATGACACCCCTCCCATTCCATGCATAAAAGCTGGCTGGGTTGCCCACAGAATCCCTTTGTAAAACTCATGATGAGCCAGCATGAGCCACCTCAGCTGAACATAGCAGCTGGCTCAGGGGTCACAGGCCCAGTTTCCCTTGTGGCCACTTTCTAGTAGCTGCCGCCGAAAGTAGCCACCTTGTATGCCAGTCACTCATTCTCAGGCTAACCTACCTTAGAGAATTGTGAGGATAAAGATGGAGTAGGGGAGAACTACCTTTGGTTTTTTCCAAGAGGAAAAATGATGGGATATAAATACAATGTAATAATAATAGCACCAGAACCAGAAGACACCCCTTTGAGCTCTGAATTTGCTTTTGTACTATGTGAATTCTACATAGCAAAACATTGGTTTGGGCCAGCATTTATATAAGTCATGGAAGAGTCTCATAAGCAGTCTTTTGTCCAATGAGTTATTTATACTTCTGACTAAGGCTAGGATCTGAACAGTAACTTTAGATACACCTGATGAGATGAAAAAATATTATGTAGATGAAATGCAGTGAAAATCAGAAACTCAGTGAAGAGACAAAAACAAATCAATTTAAATCACAATTAATTAGCATAGCAATAAAAGCAATAACAGCACCCAACTATCTGGCCAGGGCGACTTCTTTTATATTGTTATTTAGTTTATATTGTTATTTTTATATTGTTATTTTTGTACTTTATCTTATGTTGTGAGCTGCCCTGAGGCTTCGGCGAATGGGGTGGCATAGAAATGTTTTAATAAAGAAAGAAAGAAAGAAAGAAAGAAAGAAAGAAAGAAAGAAAGAAAGAAAAAACCCATCAGCAACAAGCCAACTTAAATACCAAAGGCTTGTCTGAATTGAAATAGCTTTTGATTATTGTTAGAAAGAGGAGACAAAGAGATGACCAAACAAACTTCATTGGGCAGGAAGTTCTAGAAATGGGAAGAGCCACTGAGAGGGTTCTGTTAAATATCCCCACCAAGTATTCCTCTGACTGCAGCAAGACCTGAAGATCTTAAGACCTGGCCAGACCTGTCTTTCACTTAGCCTGGTCCCAAGTTTTATAGGGCTTTGTAGGGGATCACCAGCACTGTGAATTGTGGCCAGATGCAGATTCAATGCCCGTGAAAGAGTCATATACTTCCACTAACCAGTCTGTATGTAAATCTTGTGCATTTAGTGAACTAAAACCACATTACATGCTAGAATGCATTGAAGAAGGAGATGACACAGGAAGAAAGAACTCTGCAAATTTGTGAATGATGTCTTTCATGTTTTTCTTGTTTCTATTCATTAGCCAGGGAGAAGACTTGAAAATGAAATGCCTTCTCATCAGTCTCACTCTGACAGACTGCTTTTATCAACTGCCTGCGGTGCTTGTGTGCAATAGATTGGAATGTAGAACCTGACATTGCAAGAGCTGGAACTTCTGCTAAAGTTGTAACTACTCCAGCTGCAAAAAAACAATACACTAAACATTACCATGGGAATTCTGACTCCAAATATTCACTGGAAAACCAGCTGAATGATGCTCTGCTCTTCATCTTTAAAAGGGAAACCAATCATCCTTTGAAAAGGACAGTGATAAATAGTAAGGATGCACTTTTGTTAGCGTAACATCTGGAAACAGGTGATAAATTGTCTTCCTTTTCTTATCCTGGAACGAGTTAAAATGAGAACTATGACCTACGCTTTCTCACTAGCACATCATGTGTGCACTAGCACATCAAGTGTGTGAAATGAGCATGCAGCCTGATTAATGGGCTTCCTGAAAGACTTCTTGAGCTTTCTTTTCAGTGTAAAGGGATGTTCCGAGGGAAGAATCAGACAGTCACTTAAACATATGTTTAATCCTCCAATTGGCTTGAGTATAAATCTGGTGCAATTAGCTTCCTCCCAAGCAAACCCTGTAGTTTGAATGTTTTCCCCCCCTAAGAATACTTTTGAATTCTAAGCTTCCACATTGGGCTTTCTGAAGATTTCCTACAGGAAGCACTGCTAGCTAAACTTTTTTATTTTCCTACTGAAGCATGTGCCAAAGACTGATAAATGCATTATTATAATAAAGAATAAATGATGTTCTTTAGGCTAGTAAAATGGCCAAATCTAGTCAAAGGGGTAGGGTTGTCTTTGTCTGTGCACACATGCATGCGCTAATCATGCAGCCAGGTAATGGAAACCTACAAAAATTCCATAGAGGTTTGGGACAGAGGTTTTTCAATCTACAATTTTAAATGAACTAAACTACTTTGCAGGTCCCTGAATAACAGGTGGATTCGAACACAGCTATGTTTCAGACTATGCAGTGGTTTTCTGACCTTTGAGATTAAATTCTGAGCTTTAAATTGTGCAAAGAAATACATGTCTGTTGGAAAGTAAGTACAAAATATGTATTTGGGGGAAAATTCATGCAAAATAAATAAAGGTGAATTTTCATGCAGTTTAAAACCAGCTGGGGGGCAGAGACAACCATCCTCCAAGGATCCCTGGGGCTTACAGGGTCATAGGATAATAACCTCTCCTCTAGCAGTTTTTCACATGGCCTTGGTTCTCCACCACATGAATGTACCATGAAACCAATGCTTTATCAGGGCCACACCTTATGGGGCATTGTCATTAATTGCCATGAACCAGTTAATGATGCTCTTTGATTAGGAGAAAGGTTGGAGGACACTGAGAAGAAGGAAGACTAGATATAAGAATCATTCTCATAGTACACTTCAGAAAATACTACTCTGCTGGAAATAGGCAGCACAGACTTCCCCTGTCATGGTCCAAGGAAGTTACTCTGCCCTCTTTCACAGATCCTGGATACTTTGCCTCTGAACCCCCAGGAGAGAACTGCTGGAGCCAAAGCCAGAAGACTTGAACAAGGCTTCTCAGAGGAAAGGTGGACTTATGACCTACTTAGAACCCTAGTTGACCCCAGACCTACATTAGACTAATAGTCTGTTCTGCTCTCCTTGAACGTTTGTTCTCTGAATGTTTCTCAATCCATTTTGAGGTATCTCTTGTTCTCCTTGCCTAGTTCTTACAGCAGAGATGTCAAACCTCTTTCAGACGAAGTTCAATTTTTGGAGAAGCCCTTGCAGGCTGCATTCTAGCAGTAAGCCCAGCCAAAGGCAAAATGTTGTGTAGTTCAGTTCAAATAGGACAGGGCTGAAACTCCATCATAGTTACCTTAATGTTCTAATGGTCAGGAACTCAGCCTCACGAGAGGTAATTCAACCATTTTGAATGAAGCAAAAATATTAAACAAACTTTGGGAGACCAGCAAATGATTAGAGATCAAGAGAAAGTGGTAGGACCAGGAAATGTTGGCATGGCCACCTGGGAGCTCAGGAGGGCTGAATTAGTAGATCAGGAGGGCAAGATTTTGCATACTTTTGCTGCCTGGCATAGCACATTAATATGGCTGCTATTCTAAAATAAATTTCTGGGGAATTGATTCATGGCATCCATGTATGTTGGAAATGGGAACAGGGAAGAAAATGTGATGATTTCACTCCTCTAAACAATTTATAACACAAAATACCTAAAATGATGTGTCGTTTGCATAAGAATGATGCCTTTGATGAGGAGCCAAAACAGTATTCTCTGCGTGGGGAAACTCTCATTCTGGTTTGTGTTATTTCTAATGTTTCTATGAAGGATTTATCAAAATAGCTTGACAGTTTGGCATATTTCACTGACATTAATAGAGTCAGTATAATTCAAAAGCTGTACAGGATTGTCTACCAATGCTTTTATCCAGTCAGAATAACTTTATTCAAAAGAGCCCATCAAAGTTAGGGGGAAAAGATGGGGAGGCGAGGTTTGTGTGTGGGGAAGGACTGCTCACTGCCTCCAGAAAAAACTGGATGGCATTAATTGACAGTGAACAAAACGCCACTTGGATCAACTCATAAAACCTCACAGCAAACTGAAACAGTTTGAGCATTTGTTCTAAAGTTCACTCCTTTTAAGAAGCAGAGAGTATAGGATACTCTGAAATAGAAGGACACTCTGCATGAAAGGTGTTTGCGCTCATGTTGGATCGTGGAAACAATGGAACTCCTAGGAAATGCCAAATGAGGGCATGCTGAGAAAGCACAGATTGCAAAGAACATGAAGGGAGTTGACTGACCTCAGGATAAATGTCAGCTTTAATGTCTGACAGTTTCAAAATTGGGTGCCTACAGTTAGTCTTCTGTACTTGCTTTGATGCATATCAATAAGTCACTGGGTTGCCACTTGCCTGTAAACAAGGAACTAGATTAATAGGAATTTTAGGACTAGATGCCAGTAAGAGGTAGGTTGCTCAGCACAATAAAAAGAAGCGTGAGGTCACAGTGATAGGACAGAACCTCAGGTGGAATTGAAATTATCAAGACGTGGGAATGGATTCCTTGGGAAGACCATCTCAATCACAAAGCACAGGGTATGATGGCTGTCCTATAAACTACCCCATAGAGAAGTTACTGCTGTGGATTCCCTTATATGCTGCCCATGCATTTTTCATAACTTAAGGACATTTTATTGGAGTTTTACTGAACATTAAAGCCTTTTTAAATTTACACTGTGGCTAACTGCAAGGCCCAGCCATTCGACTGAAGGTAGCATTTAAATGTATCTGCTATTCTTATTGTATTGCATTTAGATTTACCTTTTTTTTTCTTTTTCAAGGACTCCCCCCTCCCCCCACCCAACACACAGAGCACACAATGTTGCCTGCCTGTAGTTTTTATTTTCTCCCACATCATTGCATTTCTAATTTAGGTTGTACTAAAAGGCTGTCAATGTAAAAGTGGGACTTAAAGCCTGAAGCCTTTCTGCTCAGCCACCATCAAAATGTTCAACAATTCAGTGCCATTGGAATTGATGCGATGCTCTGGCCACCTCACTTGTGCTGCATGGAGGGCTCTAACTGGATGTTGCACTATTTTCTTGTTTTAATTCGCAGGTTGAAAGTGGCCACTCTGAAGCAACTAATCTTTATTTTATGTTTTTGCAATACACTCGGGGATTATTCTGCTGATTCGCATATTATTACTCCGCTCTGCTTATGTGTCACCTGCCTTATTATCATGAACTGGATGGACTGGAACCCATAAAGCTGACAACCATGTGTGGCTGTGAGGGCCATCACACCGGTCAAAGAGCAGCCCGGTAACTTCTTTTTCTTTAGGATTTTTTGAAGGACAAGAAACAGGTGGATAGAAAGGGGAGGGAACAGAAGAAACAAAAGTGAAAGAGAAACAGCAGAAGCAAGGGGTACAGAAGCAACTTAGGCCTTCAAGATGACTCTCAGAGCTAAAAAACTACCGGGTGAAACCTATATTCTTTGTATCTCCATAAGTGCACATTGGAACTTTGTAATGTGCCTATTTTTTCATCTTACTGTTCAGCAAAATGCTAGAAATCCACTCCTACTGGCTATTTCGTACATCCAGACTAACATGAGCTCTGGTAGTACAATCCCATGGACATCTACTAATTACCTCTGAGTTCACTGGGACTTACTACATGGGCAAGGTAGCCAGCCTAAAAGATATCTAGAGTACAATCTTGTGCACGTCTATTCAGATATAAGCTCTGCTGAGGTCAATGCCAGTTACTCCCAGGTAAATGAGTAGAAGCTTGCAACGTTTTAAAGAGCTTACTTCCAAATAAACATAATTAGGGTGTGGCATCTGGTTTCTTGGATAAAGTATTGAACCACAACATGCATTAACACGGCATGGTAATTGTTTTGCCTTTTATACTTTTGCCTACAGAACTGCCTAGTCAGATAAAAAGTCTCCAGTGTGTTTATCACCAGGTTATATCTCTAAATATTGCCTCAGGATAGCCTCGATGTGAAAACTCTTCCGCTGAGCTATTGAGTTGCTCCAGGATCTGTCCTCTAGTTTTTTAAAGCCAAAGCTCACTGCATCAGCCTTTTAGCTTTCCTAGTTTCTTCTCGCAGCAACAACCCTGGGGTCTTCAATCAGAAATGTTCAGGCCATCACCCCCAAACAGCTTTTCTTAGCTTTCGCTGCTTCATTCAGACAACAAGATCTCTTTTCCCCAGACAAGAAGGCTTGATGCAACCTCATCATGCTATTCTCTTTATTCAGCTTTACTGGCTTTTACTCATCCATTTGGAGGCAGCTGACAACCTATCAAGGGGCTTTATCTTCCACCACTTGGAATGGGGAACTATTCTGTGAACCATTTGACCCTGCTGTTTAGAACCCAGCCATGCTCTCTGCTTCAAGGCACTACCTATTCAGCAGTAATTGTACTCTAGTGCTGTAGAAAGCACTTCTGATTTGTTATCTTAACTTTTAAGTTTCTAGTTCATTTCTTTCCATATATCATGTCTTCTTCCTTCTGTCATTTGTGTTTAATTAGATTGTAGGCCTCTGGGCAGGGCCTTGCTATTAGCATGTAGAGTACTTAGTCCATGCTAGGTACAATAGAAGTAATAAATGAGGAGGAGGAATGTCCTTGTACCTCTTCGTGTTACAAAATTCAGTTAACATTTTGTTTCAGGCTCCTCTTTCTTTAATTTACAGAGCCTTTGCTTTAAAAGCCAGAGCTCCCCACGCGACTGACAGAATACAAGGCATTGGCCGTGCATGAAGCTCACAGCATGTGCTTGAATTGTTTTCCTAGCACTGGAATTATTTCCTTGAATTTGAGGAGTATTAAGGGGCAAAAGAGACTTTATTTTAAATGTGATTAGCCGTGCTGTCTTTTTTCATTTCTTTTCTAGATTAGGGGACTAATCCAGATCTCAAAAACTACCTAGCCACACATGTTAGCATCCTGATGAGGATTTCAGCCCATGCACTGACTCTAAAGTAAAAAACAAGAACAAATCACTGATTGAAATGCTTAATTTGGCATTAAAGCAGTAATTTTATGCACATTTTCTAAAGTAAGGCCCAGTAAGCATAATTGAACCTATCCTGGAGTTATCGTGTTTTCATTTTGTTGTTCCTATGTATATTTTAAAATCTGTAAGCCACCCAGAGAGCCCATGTAATGGTGGTGATGATGATGTACAGGATTGCTAAGGTTTAGATCACCAACTACTCTTTGGTA
The DNA here is from genome assembly GCF_004798865.1 of Varanus komodoensis. Lineage (NCBI taxonomy): Eukaryota > Metazoa > Chordata > Lepidosauria > Squamata > Varanidae > Varanus > Varanus komodoensis. The sequence continues at coordinate 12,329,961 of NW_025335727.1, read as the reverse complement.
GGGTCCTGTGCTTTTGGGAATGAAATATAAAACGATCCTTAAAGCATAATGCTCTGAAAAGTGTAGCAGGGCCTTCCTTGTACCAGTCAAAGAGAAGAAATATCTTTGTACTCCCAGAGGTTAGAATAATGTCAATAATGGGTCTAACTTCCCTTCAAATAACTCATCCATTTCAGTTTCCTATTAGAACAACAATGCTACTATTGATCAGGTAGCCTTTTCCATCTCCAATGTTACTGGGAGAAGCAAACTGGTCTTTGGACAGCTTTCTGTAATCTGGCATTCTTTAATTGTTTGGCCTTGAACTCCCAGCGTCTCCATTGGCCATGTTGGTTATGACTGATGAGAGTACCAGTCCAAAGTATCTGGAGGGAACTGGCATGGAGAAAACTGCATTGGCAGTGGAAGAAGTCTTATTCTGACCTCAGATTCAAAAGCAGAAGAAGAGAATGTTGGCAAAGAGTCCAGAATACAGAGAAGATAATTTTTTAAGGGAAGCAGTAGACAGAATCAAGCCAAACACTGTAAATCGAGGCTCTGGCATGTGGTGGAAGTCAATTTGAAAAGAGTGGGTGTTGTAGACCAGCCTATTTTCTGAGATTTCTCTTGTTTGTTCTCTTTACTGAATGTTCCTCATGTTATCATATGTTGGTGAGAAAAGAAAGCATTGCCACTGCTGTAAGTAATACACGATCTCCATAAACTATTACCAGTTGGTGCTGTTATTCAAATCTGTGGTGTGACCACACTTAGAACACTGTGTACTGTTCTGTTCACTTCACCTAAGAAAGCATATTGTGTTGGGAAACAATGCAGAAAAGGGCCAATAAAATGATCAAGGGACTGGACCATCTTGCTAATAAAGAAAGTTACAATTTCTAAGATTAGTCAGCCTTGGAAAAAGGCAGAAATTCAACCCGTATGGGTCTCAAAGACAGCCTTTTCCACATGACCATACTCCAAGCAGGTTGGCAAGAGAGAAAGTGCTCCTCAGATATCCTTAGTCTAAGTTGTTTAGGAAGTTGCACACTAGGACCAGAACGTTAAACCTGGCCTAGTAAACAACAGGCTGACAAGTGTTCTCTCAGCAAAGGAATTACATAACGAAGAGGGACAGCTCCTAACATGAGCCAGGCTACTGCCTTGTGTTCTACCACGAGCTTCTGGCTGACCCTTGAGCATAAGTCCACACGCAGCACATTGAAATCATCCTGTATAGGAGAGGCCATAGCTGGTGAACCAAATAAAGATGGCAAAAGGCACTCTGAGCTTCCATGGTCACTTGGGACTACAGAAAACTTATGACAATGATGGATCTAGGACAGTGGTGGCAAACCTATGGCACTTGTGCCACAGCAGGCACGCAGCCAAGTCGACACACGAGCCAAGTCGCCCCAGCATCGCCCCAGCAGCCGAGCGTTGGATAGCAGCATACATAGGGGCCATGCGCATGCTCAGAAAGGAGTAGCGGTGCCAGGCAATGATGTCACAAGCTGTGACTAATTAACTGTGACTCGTCTGAGCTTTCGCATGGCCCGTCAGTTCAGTACCAAGGATATGTATATACAGTGGTACCTTGCCTCCAACTTAATCCGTTCCAGGACTCTGGTTGTGACCCAAATTGGTCGTGAGCCAAGTTAAATCCCCATAAGGTTCAATGTAAATAAGGTTAATCCATTCTGTAATTAATTTTTTTTAAATCAAAAAATGTGAAGCAAAGTGACAAAGAACAACAAAGTTCGCGGCCATCTCCCCTCCCACCCCAAGCACAAGTGCGGCCATTACCCCGCCCCCCACAAGCACAACTCACGCCCATCATCCCTGCACACGTCCATGATCCCAGCGCACTGGGTGGGGGGAGATGGGTGTGACTGCAGGTGCGCTTGTGGGGGGAGAGATGGGTGCAAATGCAGGCATGCTGGGGGGCAGAGATGGTCGAGATCGCAGTAGCGCTTGTGCAGGAAAGACGGGTGTGCTCTCAGCCATCTCACCCCCCCCCATCCCCAGCACGATCGCGGCCATCTCCCCACTCAGGAGGGTGGGAGATGGCTGTGATTGTGGTTGCCACCTATGAAATTTTTGTTCATGACCTGATTTGGTCATGAACTGAGGCGTTCGTGAGCTGAGGTACCACTATGTTCGCTTGAACTGGCTGTGAGTTGTTTTTTCTAAAGCTAAGTTGTGCAGATGAGTTGTGCAGAAGAAGCTACTCAAGGAAGGCATTTTCAAAATCGTCCCTTTCAATGGTATTTCACTTCTATATTAGGGTTAGGGGTGTGCACCAGGGCAGGGTTAGGGTTAGAAAACGAGGTGTCCTGGTATGGCTTTGATGGTTGGAATATGTTTCGAATAGGCACAAATGATGAACAGTACAGAGAAAGCTTCTCAAGGAAGGATTTTTCACAATTTCCCCTCTCAATGGTATTTTACTCATATATTAGTGTTAGGGGAACACACCAGGGTAGGGTTATGCCAGTGGTGGTGAACCTATGGCACGCGTGCCAAAGTGGGCACGCAGAACCGCCTATGTCGGCGTGGGAGCCAAGGGAGCCAAGTCACCCTTGCATCGCCCCAGCAGCTGAGCATTGGATAACAGCACACACAGGGGCCATGCGCATGCTCAGAAAGGAGTCGCAGCACCAGGCGATGACATCACGAGCCACAACTCATTAGCCATGACTTGTCCAAGCTCTTGCATGGCCAGTCAGTGCTCTGCCAAGGATATATTTATTTATTTATTTATTTTTCAATTTATATCCTGCCTTTTTCCTACACAGGGCTCAAGGCAGCTTACATTATTCTCCTCTTCCAATTTATCCCCACAACAACCCTGTGAGGTAGGTTGGACTGAGAGCCTGCGACTGGCCCAAAGTCACCCAGTTGGCTCCATGGCTGAACCCAGATATATATACAGTGTGTGTGTGTGTGTGTGTGTGTGTGTGTGTGTATTTGCTTGGACTGGCTGTGAGGTGTTTTTTTCTAAACTAAAACCTCAGTTTTCAGGTTTTATTGTAGTGTTGGCACTTTGTGATAAATAAGTGGGGTTTGGGTTGCAGTTTGGGCACTTAGTCTCTAAAAGGTTTGCCATCACTGATCTAGGAGCATTCCTAGGGTATGAACATAATATTTCAGAGGAACTGCAACCTCATCCAGACGAGACAGTGAGCCTAACTCCTGAACTGGGGATCCACCCACCCACAGGCTTCCATCTTGCTACAGTTAAGCTTCAATTTATTGTTCCTCAGATATGCCTTTTCTAAGGTGGAGCTAAAGTGAGAGTTTTAAGAAAAATTGATGCTGGCAGTTTTGGTGCTTTGACCATGTGCCTTTGGGCTTTTGCTTTTCCCACCACTAGAAGGTGCACACCAAAAACTTCTTCAAAGGTTTGACACCTCTGTGTTATTAGATGCTCTTCAAAGGATGTGGGTTTGATAAAATCTAGTCTTACTTGACACGGCAGTATTAATGTGCTTAATCTGTGCATCAGACCATGTAAGGAGAAGCTGGAGGTAGCTTTGATATTTGTATTCCACTGAACTTTCAGGTGAGCAAAAATGTTCCGTATTTGCTAGTCATCATTAATGAATTATATATCAGCTACAAGCCAAATATGGAAAACATTACATATATAAAGGAAGTAAAAGAATACAACTTTATATGACATGAGTAAGAGTATTTTTTGTCTGTGTGGGGGGGTAAGGATTAAATTAATGATGAGCAAAAAGTCAAAGATGAAGTAAAATGTTTAATTTATGGCACTCTAAATTCTGTCTGACTTATTGTCCTGTTTAAATTGGAGCATAAGGGATTGTACTACAGCCTAATTAATCTTAAGAAGAAGTGGGCTATTTTTCAAAAGACAAGTCAGGTTTTTTTAAAAAATATATTTGAATCACACTCTCTTACCCTTTCTTGCTGAAGGTTCCAGGAAACATCTGATGATTGGTCCCAGAGTGTATGATCTCACACTAGGAAGCATGTTAACCATTTAATGATGCAGGACTATACATGTAAGACAGGAAAATCTCTGGAGGAATGCTGGGAGCAGCTGGAAATTCTTCTATATAAACATGCCTAGGATTAACCCTTAAGACTGCATTCCCCAAAAGGGGCTTTGAGCCTAGGGCAGGCGGTAGGTATGATAACACAGCCATTTATCAAACCTTCTACGGTGTCTAGAAACCCCTACACTGCAGCTGTGTTGCTTCCAGCCATTGCCAGGAACAATTCAATCACAATGCTGGTGAGGATGGCCATTAACTCTGGAAATGGCTTGGGCTTAGGTTATCTGAGGGACCATCTCCTTCCATATGAGCCTCTCTATTTTGTAACATCCAGATGGGAGGTGCTTCTCCACCTACTGACAGAGATAGAAATGTAACTGGTCAGTATACAGAAAAGGACCTTCTATGCATTGGAATCTAGCTGATAGAACACCTTGCCAAATAAAATTAATTTGCCCATCTTTTCCCTGGCCTTCCACTTCCACCAAGCTAGGATATTGATTTTCACTGCTTGCAAAGTGCTGTTTGACAGTTGGTGTGGTGTACAGGTTAGAATGTTGGACAGGGACTCAGGAGATATGGGTTCTAGACTGTGCTCAGTCACGAAGTTCATTGTGTGACTTTGAGCCAGTCATGGTCTCTCAACTAACGTACTTCACAGGTTGTTGTCATGAGGATAAAAGGGAAAGGAGGATAAACTTTGTAAGACAGCTATGGTTTCTTGCAAAAAGAAGAATGGTGAGGTATAAATGAAATGCAACAATGAAGAAATTGAAATTGTGGAAGATTTTGCATCAATCCAAATGGAGATTGCAGCCAAGAAATTAGAAAATGACTGAGACTTGGAAGGACAGCAAGGAAGGAAGCAGAAAAGATCATCAAGTGTAAAGACTGGAAACAAAGGCCAAGTGTAGGGGAAAGAAAGCTAGACAGTGAAGATCAACTGCAAGAAAATCCATGTGTACAAAATATGATGCTAGAGGAAAGCTTTCCAGCTACTGTGAGCCAACCTGAATGGTTATATAGCAAGGATCTTTTCTTTAAGGGGTGAGATACTTGTTGCTTTCAGGGGACACCCTCTCAGTTTCAGCTCTTTCTCATGCTATTGCTGAAGTGCATGCTTTATTAAACCTGCTTACTTCAATAAACTTAAATGCAGAGTGAAGTTCCTTTTCTTCAGCACGAATGACTGTTTTGCAGGCTGTTCAGAGCATGACTGGAAAGGGAAAGGAGGAAAACAGGAAACATCATTCTCCCAGTCCTCTTCCCAAATACAGTCCCACTCCCTAGCTTAAAGAAGCATTGAGCAACAGGCTTCCAAGGAGGACTTGGGTGATTTGGTCTCCTGTGGTGGGACACAATGAAGGTCTGAGTGAATGTGCATGGCCCAGAGAACCCACCTGTGATATAGGGTGGTGCTACAGCAGATGTAAATACTTGATCCCTTTAAAAAGTGTTGGAGAATAGAAAACATTTTGCCTGGAGCCAAAAGCAGGACAAAATAGGCACCAGGTGGAAATTGCCCTCTCTGGGTCACTTCCTGCCTTTCTGTCATCACCAGGAGCACCTAGGAAAACCATTCATAGATGACCTCAGTGTGGTCAGAGGCTATGTCAATATCTGGTGTTTCCCTCTGGCCTGTAGTGCCAGGCTCTGTGTAGAACACCTGCCTGAATATTGGATGGACTGCTCCTGTCTGCTGATCCCAATTAGCTGTTGTGTGACCTCTACCTAGCCCTGACCCCTGTAGGTTCTTCTGGCCAGGGTAGGACTGGACAGAGTTCTCATTCACTACAAGCACTTCACCTGGTCAAAGAGACTTCTGCTTGGTTCCCTCAGCCATCAAGCCCACAGGGAGATTTTATAAGGGGGTGGTCATGGGGGGAATCAGCTATCTGGCCAAGCAGCAGTGACAGCAGCAATGATATAGTGCTCCTAGCCTGTGCGCAGGGCCAATGATGCTTCATAGCCATGAGATTCACCCGAACCTGCATCACAGCTCCTGACTCACGTCACCGATCTTTGAATGAAAACCTCATTAAAAAACAAGCCAGCAGAGTGCTGTGGCAGAAAGTCCGGCACCCACAATTATGGCAAATAACAAGGCAGCCACTTGCAGATGGAACTGACTTCTGTGACTTCCCTATCACCTCAATTAATCCAAGTTATTTTTTAATGTTGCAATTTCCCAAACTTCTGTTTCATAAAGGATAGTGGTAGATGATGAACAGCAGATATAGGACTAGTTACTGCTATAATGAGTAGGCCCAAATGGGACCTGTAATGCCGTTCACCTCCTCTTTAATAAAGGCTTTTGAAAGCATAACAAACCTGATGATGATTAATGACATTTTTTGCTACTTTTGTATATTCCCTTGTATCCTATAGGATATCAAAACAGAGCTGTTACTTCTCCAGCATAATGCCAATTGGCCTCATCTAATCATGCATAAGAATGTGTTTTAAATCAATGTTGCCTGAAATATATTCCTGTTTAGCTGCAAGAATAGACAAAGCATCACAGGTGCTTTGGAAGTACCACCAAACCAAATGAATGCCTTCCAAAATGTCCTAACCTTGACATCCCTGCTCACTTCTTGTAAACTCCAGTCTGTGGCTTCCTTCATGGTATTGCTCCATCTAGTAAGTTGGGCTTCCTCTTTTTCTGTCTTTCACTTCCCTTGATTGTCTTCTCCAGTGAATCTTGCATTCTCATGATGTGTCCAAAGTGTACCAGCTTTGGTTTTGCCATTCTGGTTTCCAGTTGCCCCCAGAGTTGTGTACAAATGGCCTCTTGAAATCCTCCAGTCTGGTTGTGGACAGATAATTAGGAGAACCATTTGAACAGATGCCTCCAGTGTGAGGCAAAAGTCTTTTACCATTTCTTGAGGACTGACTTGTAATTAGAAGTGGCAGCACCACTATTTCTCCCTATGTTTGCCATGTCATTTCTGCAAGAGACAGTAACTATGTTTACATCTTGTGTGACTACCATTTTGCATTCCCCGTGATGCCTTAGCATAATTACAGAATTCAGGATGGTAGGAGAAAATATGCAAAATGCCCTTCTATTCCAGGGGATGGATCTTGAGGAAAAAGGAAGATCTCAAATTTTGTCAGAAAAATGTATTCTGAGCAGCTTCTGGCTAGGTGCATCCATCTAGCTTGGATTCCTGTAACGCCCTGCCCCAGTTCTCTGACTCAGCTCCAGTTGGCCTTAGTGGGGGACAAGACTGTGATGGGAGCTGCATAGACCAGAGAGCACCACTCAGCTTCATGCATTATATAGGAAAAACTGGTGGTGTTTGTGATTAATGCCACCTTCTGGTGTCCATATGATAGGCTGTGGATTTATTTGATTTAAACTGTAACATTTTGTTAATGATGTAGTGATTTGGATCAGTTAGTGGAGGGTTTGTTAGCTAAATGTAGATGTTTTCTATGATGGTTTTTACTGATGAAAAGAATACTTTTCAGATGCTTGGGGAAATCTTAATTGTAAAATTACCCTGCTGAAGTGGATTTAAATATCAAATCACAAAATGTTTTTGCTTTCTTTGTGATTGTGCTTGTTATGTATTATATGATGGTTTACTGTTCTTGTGGGTCTCTTTGAGCAAAATTTGGAGACGCGGAATATAAACAGATGATGATGATGATGATGAATATCACTGGGACAGAATTAGGTATATGTTCAAGTCTATCCCACTGAAATCAATGGGACCTGAAAATATTTAACATGTGGTACTCCTCTCATAACTAATCTGACAGGCGGATTATGAAACCAAAGCTGTATTGCAGCGGCATTTAAAAAATAAATAAGGTTATGAAGCTTACATAAGCAATCATCACAATATGATTTAGCATTTGCTGTCTCAGGAAGGGCTCTGGATAGGAAATGGTGAACGCTGCATCGACTCTTCTGTAATGTCAACAATGTTGGAGGAATTACATTTGCTTCAGAGGCATATTTGCTAAGGCAGCCAACATGAACAGATTTCCAATGCATTGCTCTGAGCCTCAGCAAAGCTGCTCGTTTTTGTAAAAATGTCAGCAGCCATTGCCAGAACTGAAGTCTACAGGACTGCCAATCTATCAATCTGTGTACATGAAAGATTAATTTCCTAGTTCCAGCCACTGGGTTGTGTCTTGAAACTGAATCAGCAACAGGGGCTTGTTAGTTACCATTACGGGGATCCAGCTTGCAAGCTAATTCCCTCGGCATGCATGCAGTCTATTGACAGTGAGCAAACTAGATTTTCCTAGCTTTTTTTTTTTTTAAGATGACTGAATTCTCAATAGCAAAATCAATGCTTGTATGAACTATAAGTGGAAAGTCTCCAAAAATTATATTTAAACAGCAGTGTAGTGTAATGGTTCAAATGCTGCACTGGGGCTCAGGAGTTTCAGGTTCTAGCCATCACTTGGCCATGAAGTGAACTGGTTGGCTTTGGGCTGGTCACTGAATCTCAATTTAACTTTTCTCACATGCTGTGATAATAAAAGGGAGAGAGGAAATCCATGTAAACCATGTTGGGTTCCTTACAAAAGGAATAAAACCGGGATGAGGATGAAGTTGTGAAATGTCAATGCAATGAAAATCTAGAGGATATAAGAACATGGAACTAAAGTTCTCCCTTTCTAAATAGCAGCAACACTAAAGAAACAGGCAAATTAAGTGCCACAATTAATCGATTAACCTTTCTTTGGCATCACCAAGTACCAACAGTTTAGCTCCTTCCCTAAACACTCCTGGTGGTGCAAGCTTTTGACATAGGGTGCACACAGATAAACTGATGTCAAGCACTGCTTGCTACAGTTTGCACATAATTATTAGTATACTGGCAATCTCTGCAAGATTTTACCTATGTTCGCAGCAAGGATAATTTAATTAATTCCTCAACTTTCTGATCACATATTCCATGTATGTTTAGACAGCAAATGCTCTACAACTCCCTGCATCAGCATGCATCCTTGGAGTTGTAGAGTTGTTTGTGCCTTAATAGACATAGGATTACACTAGACAGGGCAATGGTGTTGCCTTTAGGCAGGGTCCAGAAGGCCACATGACTTTTTTAGACCCAGGTGTGAGTCTAGAAAGTAGGACTGAACGTGAAGCACCCTCTCTTCTTCTGAACCAGTGTGGGAAGAACTGTACTGACTGTTCCTCCAAGACTGTAAGAGTGATCTTGGAGAAGGGGTTAGGCAGATTTTTGAGGGCTGGGAGGGGGTAGCACAGGTGCTGCCAACATATGACACATCCTGGTAGCAGCTCACCTCCCTCCCCGAGGTGCCTCATTTAGTCAGCCAAAATCAGCCACCTAATGGCTTTGCCAAGCATGAGGAGTGCAGAGGCAGCCTTTTCTTCTGCATACCTACAGCTCTGCAAAGGACGCTCATAATTTCTGAGTCCGAAGGACCATGGGCAGCCTCACTAAATTGCTCCCTAGCTCATTTTCCCAGTGGCTATATGCATGCCAAGGTAGGCTAACATTTTATGAAGCTCTGACAGTAGTCAACCCACAGGTAATGGATGGAACTCACTTCTACACGATGGAAGATCAATCTGTTGGCTTTAAAGAGAGAGTCAACACATTCAGGGAGGATTTCCAATGGCTGCTGGTTGTAATGGCCATGCACACCCTCCAGATTTAGAGCAGAATGCCACCCAGTCTGCAATTTTACACGTATTTGCCTCAGAAAGGAACCTCCTTCTGAGGGGACAATTTAGGGAAGAAGTAGAAATCTGTTCATTTCACATTTTAATGCAAAGTAGGGATGTGTGAGGAATCTGTCTGAGGATAGGAATCTGTTGGATTCCCTGGGCTCAGCTCCTCAGTCTCCAGTCCATTTTGCAGCGGCCCAGGGTCCAAGTTCCTGGCGCATGCACCCAGGAATTGAGTCCCATGGGCTGCTCAAGCAGTGCCCACCTGCCAGGAGCAGCCTAGACTGCGTGTTGCTCCTAATGCCAAGGAAGGTTGGCCATGAGGGGCTTAGCAGGAAAGCAAGAACATCTTCCGAGAAGCTGTAGCTGCAATGGAAGATCACTGATTGCACAGTGATTTGAGGCATCTGAGAACCTTCATGGATTTTCTCTCAGTTCAGCTTGCTTTGAAAGACTGGGCTGAGCTCAAGAGGAATCCCATGCATGCTGGGAGGGATAGATTTTGGTAGGGTTCATCCCAACCCTAATGCAAAGTTACCTAATTGTCTTATAGTCCTACCCATGGCTAAGATGCAAAATCCATATTTTGTCCTGTCCCAACTCTGAAGCATTACAGAATGCAGAAAACCAACTGGAAGAATAAAACTCTACTTTTGGTGAAAATACAGGATAGATGAAGCCAGAAGCCACAGATACTTCTGTGATCTTCAAAAGTAGCAGTTAGCTTAAAATAATACCTAAGAGTGGTGCTAATATGTATGTTTATATCCCACTAAACTTGACATAACTAACTCTGAAATCCTGTGTCTGCTTACTTGAAAGTAAGCCTTATTGAACTGAATGAGACTTACTGCTGAGTAAACATCTACAGGATTGCATTACAAGTTACTTGGGTTTCAGCTAACTGCATTCTGAGTGTCATACACTCCCTCTAGATATTTTTCACAACCAATTGTTCTTCAGTAGAAGCTCTGATATCATTCTTCTCTTCATTCCCGCACCTTCCCATAAGTCCAAGGTTTCCTTGAGAATCATTCATGATTCTCACTTCAGTTCAGAAAATACATTTAGGCTGCATTATGAAAGAACTGAAAAAGCTTTTCTGTCAGGTACTTCAAGAAACTCTGCCATTTTAATTTACTCCTCTGAACAAAGGCAGAATTGGACACTGTTCATCTCACCCCTCCTTTCTTTCTGTAGTGGTTCCAAAGAGAGGTGAACATGGAAATGGCTGTGTGGCTAAACACCAGAATAGCAAAAGAGAAAACCCTGACTCATTCCTGAGCTAACTAGAAACCACACTCTTAACAATTTGGTCGGTTAGAATGTTAACTTCCTGAGGAACTCATCTTGAAACCCTGGAGGCTCCATTAAGGAGCTTCAACCACTGAATTCAAAATCTGTCTGCTTGCAAAAGATGTCCCTGGAGGAGCACTTTCTTTTGGCTTCCTGTGTGTGCATCTATGCCCTTTAAAACCACATAGTGTTTTCTATAACTCCGAGGAGTGGTTCAGTTTAGTTGGTAATAGGAAGCTGCCAAACTCCACTCTTGGTTGGATCTTGTATAGTTTGCTGAAGCTCCCCATGAAAATTGTCCTTCAATGGAATAGGCCTCAAATGATCAACTGTTTTTGGAATTTCCAAACGGAATTCCTCTGAAGGTTCTTCTAGAAATCCACAAAACTGGACTCGTATTTACAGAATCTGAAATTTTGCCAATTTTAGTGCCCAAGTTGAGAGATGCAAATATCCCTAGGTGCCTATAAGGTTTATGGCATATAAAGGCACATATTCTATCCTGAACTATGAGTTGTGCTTGATTACCTGTCAGCTTTTGGTCTTGTTTCCCCCTCTTCCCTGCTTCTTCTTATTTATTTTTGTGTTTATTTATTACTGGATCTTTTACTTGAATTCAATTATATTCTTAGCTTCTATTGTGGGTTGTCCTTATTAAACCATTTAGTTTTTAATTATTATTTTATTGGGCTTTGAGTGGATTTTAATCTGCAAGCTAATTGGGATGCTAATTTTGGATCAAAGCTAGGATAATTTAATATATATGTAATACTTTCAAGGTCCTTCATTATTGTTATTAATATCATTTGTATACTGTCCAGTGAAAAACATCCTCTGGGTAGTTAAGTGTTCAGTTTTAGCTTTCTGAAGATTGAAGTTTCTTTGAGATGTGAGGAGGACCTCTACCTCTTTGGAATTTTTGGTTTCCAAGTGGCTACACTACCTAAACCCTGAAAAGAAGATAGAAAAAGGGTGAGCAACAGGAAATTACTGTAGGGCAGCCTTACTTGACCTAGCACCTTTAGATTTTAACTTCAATGAGCACAAGCCCACATGGTTAGTGCTTACAGATACTGGGACTGAGAGTTGTGGTCCAAAACATCTGAAGGGTACCAGGTTGGATGAGGCTGCTATGGGGTACCGCAGCAACCAAGTGTGTAGACTATAGAGGCCACATCAGAAACAAAATCTTTATCTTTGGCCTGAATTTAGAAATTTCAGCCCTGAATCCATCTAGGAAAAAGAGCTCCAAGTTTAAGTTTGCCTTAAACATTCAAAACAACACAGTGTTCCTCTAAGTGACCTTGCTACCTTAGGCATTCAATTTCTAAAAAAAGACCTAAAACAGCAGTTGGAAGAATACCCCTTGTTGAGAATTTGAACAAAGATTAAGTAAACTGACTTCTCTTCTTGGTGTGTGAAAGGTGGTGATCAACCAGGGAGAGGGCAGTCTATTTAGCATCTAAGGTTTAAAAATTTAAGAAACCTCATCTCAATTGGTTTCTTTGGTTCAAGTTCTCAATAACTGGGTTGATTTAAACAAATACATCTGTAATTGGCTGGATAGTTGTAGTTAAATAAATTTTTTGATATGGTGAGGGCAGTAGCTGCTAACATGAAAGTTCCCTGTAAGGAGCTTTGAAGGTAGCTCCCTGCTAACCAAAGAGTATTATCAAGGAAATTAAATGATTGGTGGAATCAATTATGTCTGAATTGATGCTGGTATTAAAAGAACTGAAAGAACATCTTGAGTGACCCTTTATCATGAGTTCCAATTAAGAAAACTACACTGATACAGCCAAATTGGATGCCGTTCTCAAACTGCTTGCAATCCAAAATGCAAAGAAATGTGCATTTATATTAACTGGATCCTTTAAAACTTGCTTTCCATTTAAACATGGGGAACATTATTCTGCTGCATTTTTATAGGAAATACTATTTTTATAACATGTGTGCAAGTTATAAAACTGGGTATAATATCCCAAACTATAATATCCCAAACTATATCCCAATCAAAGTCTGACATTGCTTTCCACCAAGCAGAAAGTGCTGCTGTAATCGCTTCAGTCCAGAGTACTCCCAACCTGCTGTTAAACAATCTGAAAGCTATAAAAACGGACAGGGAGAACAGAGCAGGAATCTAAGAACACTGTAAAGCTTCACCCATGGAGGAAAGTAATGTGGCTGTGTTCTCATTATTCAAACACAGTTCCAGCCAGAAAGCATCCACGGTGGACAACAAAAGTAAAGAATTAACAATTATTGATATTATAGTCATGCTTGGAAATAAACTCACTTGATGGCAGTGCCCTGTGTTTTTTTAAATTCATTTGAAAGGAACAAAAATGGAACATTTCTGTCCCACAGTAATTTTATATGCATTTGATAATTTCTATGCTGTAATCTGAATGTTTGCACTAATTACCATTTGATTGCCAACAAAGGCCCTTCTGCTCATTTCTTACAGTCATTTTTGGCAAGATAAAGTCACCTTTAATTCTCAGTGCAGGATTATTTTCTGAGTATTTTAAGACCCCCGTGGCATGTTGCAATAATGCATGGGCCTCCAAGCCTATTGCATCAGCAGAGACATTGAGAATTTGGAGATGCTATTGGAGGCATTCTCACAAAATGGTTGCCATGGAGTGGGGAGAAGGGGATTTAAAATGGCTGCTAGTGAGGATGGCCAGTCACAAAATACTTATTTCCCAGACCAAGAGAAAAGTCATTTGCCAAAGAATCTAATTAGAGAACAGAAGTTGAATCTGAAATTCCAAACACAAAATCAGTCTTTGAGACCCTAATAAAGATGATACCAGCTGAAAGCACTTTGCTTTGTAGTATACTATCTTCCCAGTTTATATTTTTATATATATATATATATATATATATATATGTGTGTGTGTGTGTGTGTGTGTGTGTGTGTGCGTGTGCACGCGCGCGCGTGTGTGTGTGTATTCTGTTGCAAAGTGAAGAACTGCCATCTAGTGCTGGGTTTATTAGGGTTCAAAAGGGTGATTTTGTGCTCTGGAATTTGTTACATTTCTGCAAGCAGTTGCATGCAAAAATGCACACACAATATTAGAAGGGGAAGGAGGTCAAAGCAGGTGTCCACGGACCCACAGGTACCCATGGACAACACCTCATAGACCGTAGGTCTGCCGCCAAAACCAAAAGTCCTTAGGACTGAATTATGCACCACTTCTCAGCATGGAAAAGCACATTCAAAATATTCCATGGCTTTTCCCACAGCATTGAACAGGCATATTTTTGCTGGTATAGTGGATGGGTGAAGTAACCCAAGGCTCTACCACTATGGATTCAACTAGGTGTTATGCAAGGTAATCTTAGGATCATTGGGGCAAAGCAGCATCCAGTGGTAGAGTTGCCAGTTTTAAAAATGCAGGATCCCACTTTATATAACCTTAATCAAAACACTCAAGTTTCCTTCTCAAGCAGAGAACAGGAGGAGAGAAACACAGCAGTTTTTAAACTGCCAAGGCTGAAGAGTAAATTTAGATGGAGAAAAAAGGCAATAGAAAATAAACTTGGAAGAGTTGCTTAACAGAAGAAATTTAACCTTCCAGTTGCTGAAAATCATTTTTTCCAGTTTTAGGATCTCCCGAATAGCTAAATTTGAACATTTCCAAAGCACAGGAGAAGCAAAGAAAGCCATATTAGTTCATAAGGCAAAATCCAAAATTCACAGTTGGGAACACCTATATTAGGACCAATCAAATTTTTACATGGTAGTGACCAATTCTTTGATTTTTAAAGAAATTTCCTGATAGTGGGTTTTGCCAGGGTGGGGGGGTGGGGGCTGGTTGCAACCAAATCACAAAAGTATTAATAATCAGGAGAGGAAACGCCAAATGCCAGTTAGCCTCAACTGAGCAAACAGTGCTGTATCATATTGGCTTGGGACACACATCGCTATGGCAGATAGGTTGTTCAGACTTTGTTTCATGTGTCAGATGATAAAATACATGCAGCATCCCCTTTGAAATCAGTCAAAGGAAGTATATTTTGTCTCTTGTCACCCATGGCTTCCGCTTGATGTACGAACTTAGTAAAGCATCTTCATTGTCAAAAGAAATTAACTCCAGCCTGTTTCTTTGTTTCAGGTTGCTCGCTAGCTTATAGGTGGTAAATACCTGCAGTCAATTTTGCTTTTGCATTATTCTTTCAACTCTCTGTTAAAAGAATACGATAGATAATTCTGTGTGGATGACATTGGGTTGGTTCCTTAGGTACATGAGAAGCTTCTGCTTATGGATGATGGGGTAAGCTCTAGGTGAAGTCTGTCCCCCCTTTCATTCTTTTCCTCCAGAGGCAGGAGGACTATCAAGGGTGTGTGGTACAAGAAACTGTGAAGGGGATCAGGATAATCATGACATTCCTGGATTCCATGGATGAAAGGGCTTGTCTTTATGGAAGGGATGAGTTGGACCCAACCTATTTTCTTTCCTTTGGTTATCTTATAGGAGTAAAGCAGAATAATTCTGCAATCCAAGGCAGAATTACTTGGCAGTGGCATCCACTGAAATTGTTGGGCTTTTATGCTGGGCAAGCAGACAATGGCTGGGTTTGCATGACCAGTTGCCTTCCATATCAGGATACTCTTCCCTATCCTGTTCATTTGGAAATCTTGAACATCTCCTCTCCTTCAAGTCCTTAATCTGCCATGCTTCTTGTGCTGTAGCCCTTTGTTTTCTTTTATGTTACCGAACTGTCCTTTGTAAAACACTGATTATGATAGCTCTGCTGTACCAGCAACTTTGTAAACTACTCTAATAGGATCATCCAAGAGGTACATCTCTGAAGAGGTGTTGTTGCTTTCTGTTAGCAACCTCAATACCAAAATGAATAAGTTGTACAAAGCTGCCATTAGTGTAGCACCTTCAGTGATGGAATTTCCATTATTTTGAAATGTGCTGCCCTCTTCACCAGAGGTGGCAAGCCTGCATACACTAACTGATGAGGAGCTTCGGCAGTCAAAGGTTTGGCACCCTTTCTGCTTGAGATATCCTGTGAGCAGCTCTTGCCACCCCGTGTATGGAATCCTGGCCTTGATGGACCTTTGGTTTCATCCAACATGCCTTTTCTATGTTTCTATTCCTAATAGAAGAGCCATTATGAGCCAATGTGCTGTAGTGGTTAAGAGCATGGGACTGGGACTCAAACGATCTGGGTTCTAGTCCCCACTCAGCTATGGAGCCAACTGGGTGACTTTGGGCCAGTCACAGACTCTCAGCCCTACCTACCTCACAGGGCTGTTGTTGTGGGGATAAGATGGAGGAGGAGAATGATGTAAGCTGCCTTGAGGCCTTTGTAGGAAAAAGGCAGGATATAAATCGATAAATAAATAAAAATGAAATTATGGATCCTATATCATGGTCCATATTGTTAAGTCTCTTACTTGTGATGCCCTTGTTCAAAAGGCACTGTTCTTGAGTATCAGATTAGTGTATATGATGCCTGATTTGCACTGCAAGATACTTAATGTGAACAATACAGAGTATCTAATACTCCAGTCTAACTAAAGGACTACTACTGAAAAAAAGAACTCCATATTGAATTTTCCAGCAACATGAAGTGTAATAATTAGACTCTGTGACACGATAGTATATGCAGATTTTGTACATGTCCCTTCAACAGAGCAGTCAATGAAATGAAACAGGGATGGGAAAATGTAAAACATCATGATGTTGGGGCAGAGGGTACATTTTCCACACTTTGAGAAGCAGCTGTCAGGTAAGTCCATGTGGCTTTTCAAGGAGCTGCTCAAGACTGAAGGTAAATACACCTGGGGGGTAGGCACAAAAGTGAAGGAACCAAAACACAAATTGGAACAACAAATCAGTTGTTTTGCTAATATGCATACAGGTGTGTGTCAGCCTAATTCAACAGTTTGCAGGTTCCATCCAAAATGGATTAAATTTGGAACCCCACATATGGCCAGCTAGATCTGTCTTCCCACAAGAATGGGATGACAGATCTGGGCCATCTCTCTGGCCAGCATCTGACTGCCAAGTCCTTTTTATAAGTTTCCTCCATATGAACATAGACATTTGTAGATCATGCAACAGAATGATGTATGCATGTTTGCATTAAATATGATCTGGCTTAACTTGCCATTATAATTTCTTACTCCTGAAAGGCAGCATATGATTTTGTACCATCTGAAGAGCAGCACTGTGTCAGTCAAGATGCAGTCTAATTGTCACTGGAAATGAAACTTCCTTGATCAACAGCATTTCCTATTGCTATGGGTGATAAATCTGTAATGGGTTCTGCCCTTGGAAATGATCAATGGCCAATCAGGCCACAGTGTCAAACCACTGTTTTTAAGATGTCCTAGACAAACTCCTACTGGGCAGAAACACACATTCCAGACCTGGCTGAAGAGTTTGATTAATGACCTATTGACTTCCTTCCTTTCATCGACTGTCTTGCTATGAAAATCACTCTAAATGGTAATCCCTCTTGACCTAGTGGGAAGTATGCCTAGTCTAGACTTCTGTCATGTTGGTATATAAGAGCTCTGATTGGTCTTACATCACTTGGAAAGTGGGAAATACCATGTAGCCCTTTTATCCTGCCCCAGTAGCTTATGGGTCTGTATTTCTCACCAGGTTTGGCTGCTTGCTACTTAACAGCTTCTACTTAACAAGCAGGATTCAGTGCCTGTTATTTTAGTGGTGAGTAAGACTTGTATCTTATTCTGGCCAGAAAAGCTTGGATTTTTATGTCCAATTCGTGGGAAGCTGAGTGGTCAAAATCATATATGTCTACAGAAAGCCCCAGGTTCAAACCTTGGTGTTTTCACTTCAAGGAGTCTTATCTAATTTGAATTTGATCAGATACTTAGGCCTTCAAATGTCCTTGGCTCAGCCCGTAAAATCAATGTTCAGAAATGCTGGAATTGTAGTCCAAAACATCTGGCGGGCACGAGGAAGAGTAAGACTGACTTCATGACTAGGTGATGGGAAAAGCCTCTTCCTGAGAGTCACTGCCAATTAGGGTAGACGACATGCAACTGGATGGCCCTGGTATACAGCAGCTTCTTATATTCCTTGACCTAAGCGAATTTACAATATTACTGTGCCTGCATCTGCTGTATGAGAAATTAGTTTCCGTATGTTTTTGGTCAGGATTACGCACGTCATACCTTTCAGGCGCAACATTGGCTCAGACACATAAAGTCAAAATCTACATTTCTGACCTTGCAAAAAGATTGCAAGGAAACAAATTTGAAAAATGCATAGAAAATGAATGCATAATTCATTATTCATTTTGAAAAGCATACACACATATGCTTTAATCAATGGGGAAGAATGCATACCTTTCAAAGATTTGAAAAATAGATAGGAAATATACAGAGAAATTTATGCAAGAAGCAGGGACAAAGTTTGCTATCTGATACAAATTTGAGATAGAATGATCTCTGAGATGGAATTCCAAGAACTTTAATAAGTTTGAGTTTGGCTGATTTGCTACACTCCTACAGGTGGTAAAACATTTAAAGTAAATACCCACAAAATGCATTTTTGTAATTTTCTCCAGTAGTGTAGTTCAATATATTATTTCAAACAAATCCTATTCCTGCTTAAATATATTTTAATCTTTCTTTGGGCTTTATTTAGGATGAATCTCTCATTATCTAGCTTCTTGCTTATACTGGTGGATTTTCAATCACAAGAGACCCAGATTAGGAAACAGCAAATCTATCAGATTCATTTTCTTCATATTCAGATTCTTTAAATCTCAAGTTCTTTCTCTTCCAAATATGAAAACCTTTGTGAACATTGATAAATTCTTCTAAAAATTAATTGAAATTCTCATTCATCTACACCAGCAGAATTCACGCAGTCTGACGATTTGCAGCATGGAGAAAGCTATGATATACATTCCTCCCCTATTGCTGTTAAAGAAGAAGGGTGCACAGTGAACAAGAGAGCAAGTACATGTAGTAGCATATGTACCATCAACATAAATGTAAGTTGAGGAAAAGATATACGTCTAACCAATTTTGTTCAATACAAATGTGGATATTGTAATAATAGAGCAATGTAAAACATATAAATGGGTCAATAAAAAGCTCTGATATATAGAACCTAAAAGCTATAACTCAAAGGGTTGATAGTAGGAGATGATTTGATGGCATGTAAGAACAACAAAATCTGTAACACTGTAGTCTAAACATGTTTAAAGCTCAGTCTTCATCAGTGGCCAACAAAAAGTACAAAGCAAAA
Organism: Varanus komodoensis; assembly: GCF_004798865.1. Classification (NCBI taxonomy): domain Eukaryota; kingdom Metazoa; phylum Chordata; class Lepidosauria; order Squamata; family Varanidae; genus Varanus; species Varanus komodoensis. Next base: position 12,310,741 of record NW_025335727.1, on the reverse strand, counting down.
TACTTAGCAAATCCAACTCAGCAGTAGCAAAATATCAAGAAGATAGTTTAGAAAGGCAACCAACATTTATGTACTTTGTTGTAAGCCGCCCCGAGGCTTCGGTGAATGGGGCAGCATAGAAATATTTTAATAATTAATTAAATAAATAAATCTTTGATTGGAGGGTTGAACAAATCTCTCTATGCAATTTAAGAGAATGTTAATCCGAGGTAAGCTGGCAGTTCACAATCAAGAATAATTGGCATCATACAATTTATAAATTTCCCTTTCTACAATTGATCTGAAGATTCACCAGTTGCTTGATAATATGGATATTTAAAAAGTTAGCAACAGATAACACTAAATAGAAAAATATCTTTCTTCTTTACTTTCTGGAAATAGTTTCAAGTCCATGTGTGATTAAGAGTATGCCTAAAGTACTTCAACATGCAATTATCTGCATGTTAAGATAGAAAAAAGTTCTTCATAGCATGGCCCATGACTGTAAGCTGTCCAGAGACAACAGTGATGGACGGCCTATAAATGCCCTGAATAGAATAGAATAGAATAGAATAGAATAGAATAGAATAGAATAGAATAGAATGAAGGGATACTGAAAGTTGTAGGAGGGACTTTTTTGGTCCCCCCATATTTTCCCCAGTTCATTTTAGGTAAACTGGAAGTTCACCAACAATAATAATTATCACCAGGTTCACCAACATACAATTTATCCATTGCCCATTCCAAATGATCCCATGAACATCACTTGTTGAATAATGATAATGGATTGTACCAAAAATTTACTAAGATCTATAGCAAGACAACCTGTTGACATGTGAACCAAAGTATGTGGTTACCAGGAATGCCTCTGGCATTGAGCATGCAGCTCGCCCTGCTCCTGTGTGTCTGCATCAGAAAAGTGTGACTATGTACAGGGGCTCACAGAATCCCTACTCTATTCCAGGAACCCACCAGAAAATAATTTCCAGATAGTTTTCCAGCCCTTCAGAGCAGAATTTGAAGGAATGAGGGAAGAGGTGGCAGAGGGAAGGGGAAACGATCCTCTCCTGATTCCACTGATGGAAGGACAGCATTAGACACCAGCCTGTGGTAGGAAAACCTTTCATGATAAAATAATAGACAAGAAACTTTATGTATTGACCAGATAAGCTTATGTGTTCAACTGAGAAATTCCACAGTTCATGGAGAATAAACCGGTGCTAAGCCTTCAGAGCAACAAGCAGGCAAAGAGCCGGCATATTATGTTTCTTCCCCCTGACCACACAGACCTGTAGGGGGGGAGACTTAAACAGTCTCAACATCAGACAATGTGTAAACAGATGAGCAAACAGAAAGAAAAATCTATCACCCACCCTATTGATCACTTCAATTAAATACCACATTTTTGCTCAACACAAGAAAAGGCAAATGGTTCACTATTGGAAGTGCTTTGCATGTGAAAGATTCTGGAGAAAGAATTTCCCCATCTTCTGCAGGGGAAATACACAGGTTTAGGCAGGACACAGAACACTGGGGGAATGCTAATCATTTTGTGGTTAGGTCCTGACAGGAGTCAATCCCCAGCTAAACAGCACAATATTAGAAATATAACATGAGGATAACATGGGAAGAGATTAGCACCATCCACATGATAGATTATCACTGGTGTTATACTACAGCTCTTTAAAGCTGCTCCAAGTGAGCAGAACCTGACCTATATGCATTCTTTACATCCACAGTGACAAGCAAATGAATGCATTTAGTTTGAGGAGGAGATGGCTATCATGAGTCAACTCCCCCCTATGCTCATACTCACCTTAAATGCCTGTAAAGGCACTATCTCTCTACCACTAAGTCTTAGGAGGAAGCATTCCTAAAAAGTGGTAATAGAATGGGGTAGGGCACCCACTGCCTGGCTGGCTGGCATTTAGGGGGTCTGACAGTGCTCCCTGATGTAATCTGATTTCCTAGTGCTTGGTTGTGCTTATCCATCTGGAGCTTCAGTTGTAGATCTAGCTCCCATGCACACAGAGTTCCCTTGCATGGGAAAGGCCAAGTGTGGGGAAGTCCCCTCTGTCCAAGGAACCAGCTGGAGGAATGTTTCTTGGCCTTGGGGCCTGGCTTCTGTGTATGCTGGGTTTTGCTATGCCTCATATGGCAGGAAAAACATGTGGAATGGGCAAAGCACTTAGCATCCTGCTGCAGCTCCCAGTGGGAGGAAGCAGTGACACACACCACAGGGAATCCTGCAGGGTTCCTTCCTCTGCTAGCCTCTGGGGGAAGAGGTTGGGAAGGGGGTTTGAGGTGCTGAAATCCCCTATTCTTGTAATGCATATGCTGGCCCACTAACATTGGAGCTAGCAGTCTCTATTGACTACTCCCTGAGCCATGGAAATATTTGGAAAGCAGGGAGAGGTCCTGGAGGAGGAGGATGCTATGTAATGCACCAGAAAACTACTGAGAGTGATGAATCATGAGTGCATGATAAATGCCTTGTGTAGAAAAGCCTGTAACTGATGAAGGGATCTGTAGGTTCAGACCAAACCGAATGCTCTTTCCTAGCCTCCCCCAACCTGGTTGCCTTCAGAGGCATTTGGACCATAACTCCAAGAATTCTTATTCAGCAGGGCCAATGCCCAGGAATTCTGTTTTGCAGTCCAAAAATGTCCGAAAGGAGCAAGGTTGGAAAAGGGTGTTCTATCCAACTCATTCCACCGGTGTTCATTTGCTGCTCACTGAGTGAGTGGGCACAAAAATCAGTCAGGAGAACATCTGAGAGCTAATCTCTTTACATAATTTTGAATGGATATTAAGAAACATGATAAAAGTTCACCATTTGTTTCCCTGGGGTCACATCAGCTGAAAATATTTATCACACCAAAAATGACTCTAGAAGACATAGCTGAATCATGCCAAAGGCCCGGCACTCTAGAATTTTGCTGGAAGCATTCAGATAAATGTTGCATGAAATTTACAATGTGAGCGGTTGAGAAATGTGCATGGCAAAAAAGATTTGAACAGCGTGCATTGTTTTAAACTGTGTTTGCATCCTCAAGCACCTGTGTCTATACAGAGCACTTCCTTTTTGTACTGAATTTCAGATATACATCCCAGTCCTGTGCATTACATACAGCGTTCAAAGCTAAACAGTACAATCCATTGGGGGTCAATTCGCACTTATGCAGCCTCCATCCATTTTAATGGGTCTTGAATGGGAGAAAACTTTGGTAGACCAGGCTCACAGCTGCTATTCCTCCGACAAGTACAGGCTGAACTTCAGACAAGACGTGCTGTGAATCTACAGCATGCCAGTATGAAGCCTCCTTTCAGTTGTTCTGCCGCTCTTCCCTTCATATCCGGTAATCGATGGCTTTGGAACCTCGGAGAACTTTCAAGTCTCCTTGGTGGGCAATCTACATACTAAGCAGTTCATTGTAAAATTCTCTTCACTTTAGAGAAATGTGCAAGGCTTCAAAATAAGGTAGAAGGGGGTAAGGGGAGTCAGTTGGTTTATATTTTTACATACAGCTTTAATGAGCTAACTTTTTTAAAAAAATATGTGTGTGGGTGTTTACAAAGTTTAATAAGGTTCTTTTGAAGCAGGCAAAGGTTCAGATGAGCTACTCTGGCCAAAAAAGAATTTTTATCTGCCTTATTTGTGACAATATATCCAGTTCGAGGACTGTCCGACCTAAAAGTGGATAATAGTGTGCCAACAAACCATGCTACCCATGCTTATTAGCCACAGCATCAGCCCTGGGATCCAGCTTGTGTGGAGGAGCCTTTTGCACATGCATCTGAGCATTCATAGACCTTTCACATTACTGCTGAACACACACCTGTGTGTATGGCTAGCCGCTTCCATCCTGCTTCTCTTCTTACACATACTGAGAACCCATTAGGGGTAATGGTGGTCAAAGAGGTTTTATGTACCTCAAGAACTACCAGTAGGAGGATAAATTGCTGTGTATGAAACTCATAGATGACCCAACACAATACTGAAATGTCTTCATTTAAAGCAAGTCTCCCCATGCCTCTGCTTGGGATTGTACTGAATCTATCAAAATAGTCTTGCTTCTCCATGCATAGTAACTACTACTGCAGCACAGTGTATATCCTTTTACAGACAGTCTTGAAAGTTTGAATGGTTTAAAATGTGGACACCCAGATATTGGTAGAGGAGAGACAGATTCCCAGTGTTTTTCTTTAGCCAGATTTAAGGGGCTCATAAAAAAGCGAGGGCAGCCACTTTTTGTCCAGGTGCCAGATTGTCCCCCTGACCAAGCTGGCAGGATGGATGAGGTCACAGGATGAGGCTTCACCCTGAAGTGCCACTCCATCCCATGCCATCACCATCCCAGCTGGAATCAAGCTGCTCCTTTCCACAGTACTCATCCCATCAGGGACATGAATGGCATGGGAAGGGAGTCATCTGACACTTGCAGGAACCAGTTCTGGCAGGCCCAGCTGAATCGGGCTGCTACACTCAGCTCAGTGGGGAGCTGAATGCATGGCAAAGGACTAGGGAGGGACCCGGGTGGAAAGGACTCCATGAGGAACTTGGTCAGTGCCACTGTGAGTTGATTCTGGCATGCCTCAGCTGAATTGTGGACAATGTGGGGAACCCCACAGCTTATCTCTCACCAGAGTTTCCCACTTTGACCCCAGGGGTTGTAGAGATAGGAGATGTGCAAGTTTTGAATATTTTCAGTGGAAAAGTAAACCATATGTATGTGCTGAGGAGGCAATTAGCACACATGCTTGAGAAGACTCAGGATGCAGTAAATTACATCTCTCTGTGTATAAGATGCTGCTAGGATGTAGTTTGTGCCTATTATAGCTCAGTGCTCTCTCTTTCGAGACAAGATCAAATCCACGCTTGCTGTAAATCAACATCAAAGCAAGCAGATAAGGGTGTCTTAATCAGTGTGTCTGTGATCATTGTAGTGTGCATTCTGTCCTAATTGGATAGATGCATGTTTTTGTATAACCATGGAATGCTTTGTAAGCAAGGGGGCTTTCCTTGTGGGGAGAAGTACTTGTTGCTTTCAGGGAACACTCTGACAGCTTCAATACTCTTGCAATTGCTGGTGGATGGGCTTTATCAAGCCTACAAGATAAAGCACTTGTACAAATGCAAAGTAAAGATCTACTTCTTCACCAGGTTGGAGAGTAGGGTAAGTTTGGATCCCAGAATGAGAGGGACTAGTTCCATGAGCCAGATGTCACCTGCTCTTTTCCTAAACAGTTTGATCCCTAGTTACTTCAAGGACCAGTTTCACATATATGACCCTGGTTGTACCTTAAGCTCAGATCAGAGTCCCTAAGGTTTCAGATCAACCAGGCTAATCAGAAATCTGGAGGAGCAGAATGGTTGAGTGGTTAGAAGTGTTAGATGAGCTTGGGAGATCACTAGACTTCAGCCTAGGCTAGTTTAGCTTAAGCTACTGTTAAGGATAAAAGAGAGGAGGAGGGTTAAAAAATAAATAACAAGGGCCATGCTGGATCTGACCAAGGGTCTGAGTACAACAGTGCCCTCCCACCTATGTCCTCTGTCAACTGGTAGACATAGGCATTCTGCCTCTGATAATGGGGTTAGTATATAGCTTTTATGACTGGTAGCCATTGACAGCCTTCTCATGTAAGCCATGAAATCATGTAAGTCACCCTGAGGTCCTTGCAACAGAAGAAAGGTGGGGCATAGCAGCAACAGTGGTTTCAGTTTTGTTTGTACCAGAATTCACTCTGTTTGCAGTTCACAGAACTAAATGCAAACTGAAATGATGTGAGCGGCTGAATCCATACAAGACTGGAATCTATGTAGAGAAGGGCCAAAAGGATGATGGCTGGTTTGCAGGATAAGTCATATGAGGAGAGACTGAGGGGACTGGGTCTCTTCAGCCTTGAGACAAGGAGGCTCAGAAGGGACCTGTTAGTGACATACAGGTATGTGAGGGGGTGTCACCCAGAGGTGGGTCGTAACCTTTTTTCCCTTCTGGATGAGGGCAGGATGTGCTCCAGTGGAGCAAAGCTCAGGGAACCAAGATTCAAGGTGGATGCCAGGAAGTACTTCCTGATGGTTAGGACCCCTAGGGTATGGAATGGGCTTTCACGGGAGGTGGTTGAAGCCCCATTGGTGAGGGTGTTTAAGGATAGGCTGGACATGCACATGATGGTATTGGAGCCAGTTGGAACCGGGGGTTGGACAAGATGGTCCTGGAGACCCCTTCTGACTCACTCTGTTTCTGCTTACAAGCCTATGATATGCTTTGCAGGAAAAAAATGCATTGAAAAATGTGTATATTTCAATCAATTGGAGAAAATATTTGCATTACACATTCACACAATTGATAACTACATTCAGATAGATGTGAACAAGAAAATAAGATCTCCAGGGATATATCAGAAGAATGGCAGTTCCCGTGCAATACATAGCAAGCCAGTCCACCTGACCAAAAATGCATATTCTGTAATTGCACACACAGTCTTTTCTCAAATATAAAGTGCCCAAGAGATATTTATTTTCTTATATTCCACCAATTTGGCTGTAGGCTTCTATACTTTTCTCTATCTCCATGTTTATTTGCACAATAAGCATGTGAGGTAAGTTAGATCTAAACTCAGAGACTAAACTAAATTCACTTAATAAGCTTCCATGGTCAAGGGAGGAATAAGCCTGGATTTCCAGAATTCCTACTGAGGAATCTAACCTTTATATCACACTATCACCATAAATAGAAGCAGCAATTACCCCCCATTTCATTAATCATCATATTGGGTCATATTAGTCTGTTAACAACTTCATCAGCAAGTCATTAAGTCTCCAAGGAGAAGAAACTGATTCACCAGATGACTTTTGAATGGCTGGAGTGACAGCCTGGATAGGTGAGAAATTGATTTCAGTTTGTTGTTGCCCAGAATTCAGCCAATTCACATCTTCCAGAACCAGCTATAGATACAATCTGAAGTCCAAAATCCATACACATTTAAAAAACTTGGAGCACAATGTGTTTGAAAAGTGCACATCAAAATTACGTACATTTCAAAAATATTCATACACTTTTAGTCAATGGGATAAAACGTTCATTTTTCAAAATTTCTCACAATCATTGTGAACATTTGGAAGAAATAAGCTCAACTTTCATGTAAAGAAAGAAAGCAAACCACAGTGATAACAATTTGATATGGTCACAAGTCTGAATAGACTTTAAGGTGAAAATCAAAGAATTCTAACATACTTAAGTTTTGTTGATTCACATATGCCTAAACAAAGTTAATGCATTAATGATAAACCTACTGAGACTGGTATTTTTAACTGTTTGGGATCACTTTTCAGATTTTATAATTAAGGTACATGCCAGTATGGATCAGGATACTGTTATTCCTTTTTTTTTTTCTTTTTAATTAACAAGTTGATTTGGGTCTGTATTAATGAGCTGTATACATTTCTTTTGGAGAATATTCTGTATTGAACTGAGCTTAGGAAAACTTGGGAAGGTTAGATTCATATTCAGTTCTAAGTTCTTGCTTTTTATTTAAATATTGATGATTCATTCACAGCAGTTGTAAAGAAAGCTGATGCTATGTAATAATAAACAACATGATATTGTTGCTGATATTATCAGATAGGAATCATTTAGCATCTGCACTATGTAATCTAAATAAGCTTACCATAGGTAGGCTTTGGTAGTTTGACTAATCAAAAACAGGTGGACTATTTGAACACAGAGGGCAGTAAGAGGAATGCTGTTTCAGGGCTTGGCAGCTAATCATCATAAGAAGATCATTTACAGCAGCTGGTAATTAAAGATCCTATCTACATGAGCAGAAAATGATGTGTTTGGGGATAAAAACCAGCTTTTATTTTTAACCAGAGCTAAGCAACTTATCATTCTGAGAATGAAATTTCATTTTCATAATGGTTTGGAAACAGGAGTAAAAGCAGATCTTTCCATCACTTATTATTTCCACTCTATCTAGCTAATGTAAACTAATCGTTACGGGACTGGAGGGCATCCAAGACCTGGAATGTAAGACCTACAGTTCACCTCTAGGTTGATGCTTTCAGTCACCAAAGCTAAGCTAGGGTTTGTTAATGAGGGAACAACCTGCCTAGATATACAGTACAGGTGATGATCTTGGGATGAATTTCTAGAAAAAGTCATGTAGATCAATTATAATATAGGATTGTTCTGCAAAAGATGTAGCATTGGAATATGAAAAGCAGAATCCACAAGTAAATTTCATGGGATGGATCCAGACATAGACATACTAGGAGCTGACCCATTGAAGTCAATGGGACTAGGAGCATGACTAAGACTGGATTGCATGCCATGATCCAATGGGGTCAATTATCCAAGGCATACTCTGTGAATATTTATTTCTTTGAGAAAACAGGTAGGATTAGATTGGTGCTTTACCAGGTTAATACACTTAACATCTAATTTGGGAAGGCATTCATATTTACTTGCTACAGGGATTGAATAAATCCCCTAGTTGAATGCAACATTTGCCTATTGCATGTTGAAAAATTAGGTCTTGTGTAAACAGGAATATAGGGTGCATCATCCTCATGAAGAAAAAAGAAACAACAAGAATGAAAAAGAACAAGAGAAAACAGAGTATATGTTTATAATGATAAACTTGCTTGTTAACCACATAAAAGGAAATGTCTATTATAGGCACAATTATTTAGGTGTGAATTTTATTTACTGGGGAAAGGATTATATAAGGGAAATATGCTAAGTCCTTTGGAATTATATTTTGGGAACTTTTCTGAATCTTCTTTCTTTTGGAAGCCTATTTCTGTTGCACATCTGTTCTGGATTATACAATGTGCTGAGTCCAAATCCTACCAAGAATATGCCAACAAAAATGAAGATCAAAACAGTGGCCCACAGACTGGAAACATTCGATATACTTTCCACTTTCCAATAAATGAGATACAAAAGAATGCAGCAACTACAGGAACATGGCACTAATTTTTCATGCAAGAAAAACAATGCTCAAGTTGTTGCTATGAGTAATTTAACCCTATAAGGAGAGAGTTGCCTGGCATTCAGTCTGGATTCCAAAAAGAAAGAGGCACTCAGGATCATATTGCAAGCTTCTGGAGTGCACCCAGCATTTCTGAAGATCAGTCTGTATTTTATAAACTGCAACAAAACCTCTGATTGTGAAGATCACAAGATACTATGGATGGTTCTGAAAGAGATGGGGGTACCACAGCACTGGATGGTCCTTATCCATAACCTGCATTGTGGTTAGGACACAAGAAGCTACTGCTAGGACAGAATATGGAGAAACAGAATGGTCTCTTATAGCCAAAGGTATCAGACAAAGATGTATTTTATCTCCCTATCAGTTCAATCTGTACACAGAAGATATCATAAGAAAAGTTGGATTAAGATCAGAGGAAGGAGGAGTGAAAATTGGCAGAAATACATCAATAATTAAGATATGAAGATATCATATTCCTGGCAGAAAGCAGCAAAAATGAAATGACAATTGAAAGATTAAAGGGGGGGGGGCAAAAACAGGACTGCAGCTAGATATTAAGGAAAAAAATACATTTTATTTATTTATTTATTAAAACATTTTTATGCCGCCCCATTCGCCGAAGCCTCGGGGCGGCTTACAACATAGATAAAACAATAAGTTAAACATGACTGAAAAACATCAAACAACTTTACTGTCAACACCAATCCTGTCAGTAATGAAGACACTGAGATTATGAATACTTTGCATCAATTCAAAGGAAGACTTAAAACAAGAAATTAGAAGCAGAGAGACTTGGAAGGACAGCAATGAAGGAACTAGAGAGGATAATCAAGTGTAGATGTGTCTCACTGGAAAGCAAGGCTGAGGTCAGCCATGTGATTGTATTCCTGATCACTATGTATGGTTGTGAAAACTGGACAGTGAAGAAAGCTGAAGGTGGAAATTTGATGTGATTGAAACATGATGCTGGAAGAAGGCTTTGTGAATACTCAGGACTGACAGAAAGATAAATTAGTGGGTCCTAGATTAAATCAAGGAACTTTCCTGAAAGCATAAATGGCAAAACTGAAGCTGTCATGCTTCAGACACATCAGGAGAAAGCAAGATTCACTGGAGAAGACAATCACGCTAGGAAAGTCAAAGAAAAAAGAAGACGACCAACTATGAGATGGATTAGTAGTGTAAAAGAAGCCACAGACTGGAGTTCACAGAGCTGAGCAGGGCAATCAAGGGCAATGCATTCAGAAGACACTCATTGATAGGGTTGCCATAAGTCAGAGATGGTTTGACAGTGCATAATAACAGTTTTGACCATTTGTTGGGGGCGCATATGAAACGAAATTGCACCCAAAAATGTGGGAATGGGTGAGAATGTCTGAGAAATTTCTCAGTGTAGGGGTTGAGTAAGCAGAGAGTCTTCCTTTTTTTCTGTTTTTTCCCCATTCTGTCCTTATAGTCACTTCACTTGCATGGAAAGCTTCCCTAGAGGACTCAGCTAGGACTTCTTCCATTTGGGCTTTCCTGTGTTACTGCCTGCTTGAGTAAGTACATTTCAAAACAACAAAGCAAAACTGAAAGAGAGTGCCCCCAACTTTCCTCTAGTGGAATAGTGTGGTGCTGGAGGGAATGCCAGTTTCTCCAATTGTACCATTTTCTTCAATGAGTCAAGATTTACAATGTTATGCTGAGGTCTCCTTAGTACTATGGAGAAATGTACTTCCTTGGATAATGTGCATGGAGGGGACCTACAAGTGATGTGTTAACCTATCCTGTGTGTACTCATTATGTACATAGAAATGGATTTTTCCACATAAGCTCAACTAAGAATTCTCCTTTAATATGAAATCTTCTGCATATGTGAGTTTTTGAGTGACTGCAATCCTAAAGTGTATCCTATGGGCTGTAGTTGAGAATCATGGAATACGGCTAATTGTCATAGATCATCGGGTTATGTTTTCACATGATCCACCTGCATGAAGTGTAACATGATGTTTATTCTCTGTTGGTGCAAAATGGACTACTGGTGTACTTCAAAACTTTCAATCAATTTCAGATTAATTCATAATGTATGTATTTATGCTCACAACAAAGTTGAGCATTATTAATAGGTGAGTTTTGACCAAATCATTTCATGTGGTGGTAAAATATGTCAAAATATGTGACACATTTTATAGGCCTAAATGTGCTTTATTTAGTATGTGTCCATTTAATTTTTATTGCCTTTTGGGTAATGTATTGGAGGCATGCTTGGAGACACATATTGCCCAGTATACTTTTTCAATGAAAATTTTTGTTTGAAATCAAGCACAAAACAAAAGAACAAACTGAGCTTATAAGAATTGTCCTGAGAGTTTTTTTAAAGACTGTGTGGCCTTTTTAGATAAGCATTGAGCAAAAATTTGCCTTGAGCTATAGCTTTACTTTGGACTCAGTAGGGAAGCTTAGAGTGGATTTGGCCTTGAGTATATTTTCCTACAGTTAGCCAGGGTTTGGGACTTTTAAGATGAAGAATAATCACAAAGAGTGAGGTATCTGCAGAATATTAGGAGCACAAATTCAAGATTTTTTTCAATTATTTTTAGAGTTTTGGAGTTCAGAAAGTTATCCTTGCCTTTAAAAGAACTGCATAAAAGCAGATAAACAGGGCTATTGCTGATTTCATGTTAGAGGAGAAGCATGCCATTTAAAGTAGGAATAGATGGTGAAATTCTATATTCATTTTCCCCAAAAATGCTTTAGAAATTGGTGTCATATTTTGCTATAGACACTCTCCCATTCACTGGTAGTCAGATTTTAGAGCAGAATTAGGTAACCCTATTTTTTGTACTACAACTGATATTCATTTGAAGCATTGGCTATACTATGGGTCATGGAAATTATAATACAAACTATCTCAAGCACATCTAGCTATCTAGAACCTACTTTGCCTCTGAAGTCTATAACATCAGCAATACCCAGAACCAAAGCTTCATGTGTTGTAGCTGGTAATCATGGAGTGCAGCTGATTGTCATGGATCATTCTCTTATATTTTCACATGGTCCACCTGCATGAAGTGTAACATGATGTTTTTGGTCCTATTCAGAATATCATACCAAAAAGTATCACTATTGAAATGTGGATGAAGAACCAAAACATGGCTTGAAAGGAGTGATGTAACTGCCTTACTGAAGTTAAGCAAATCTGGGACTGTTTCACTGCCTGGGAAGCCATGCAGAAACTTACATACGTTGCTGCTACCTGATTCAGACATTCAGTGCACACATGGGAGAATAAAGTGTAGAGGCTCTGGGTATGTGACAGCATCTCCATCTCTTTTGGTTTTCCCCTTGACCTTCTCATGTTGAGTAAGATGGTCTGAAAGAGAATTCTTTATGAAGTTGAGCGAGTTCCTGAACAGTCCCCTCTGATTATTCAGAGTTCCTGACTGATTGGCTGATTCACTATGCTTCTCATTGAACTCAGATTGCAATATGCAGAGGAAACACGGGTGAATTCATCGAGAGTGTTCAAACCCACTCCATGAGCTTTTAACCTAATTCTACAGCTATTGACCAATATTGCTCCAAAGACTTTTTGCCTTATCCAGCAGGTACTCACTACAATCTCAAGAAATGAGTCTGATCCAGCAGCTCCTGATGTGAATAATCTTGCTCTGTAACAAGAGTTAATAAAGTGATATAGCTGCTGGAGTTCTGTGGTAGCATCAAGAATTTTGGATAAAAAAATAGGAGAAAGGGACACATACTCTCTGATGGAGGGTACACCTGTGACTGCAGATAAAATCCTTTTTACATGAAACTCTTGTTTGTCGTTTGATAAGAATGTAAAGAAGCCCCTAAATTTCTTCATAAACAGGACAGGAAACACTTGAAGTTTGGGGGAAATAGGAGAATGTACATGAAAATGAAACCGACAGATTTGCCCTCCTTTAATAAACTCAGGAAATATTTTCCTTTCTGTCTTTTGTGTTAAGCTTCATAAGGTTGTTGCATTTCCAGTGTAATGCATGCAGACATTATGATAAAGAGATGACAAGTCTTTTCTGACCTTCTTTTGCATTCAGTGAGATTTATTTTTTGTTTAAGATAGGAATGGAAGAGATTTTTTTAATCCATCACTTAGCACCCAAATACTCCTTTCTGCTTTATAATGAGAAAAGAAGGCTTTTTCAAGGAGGCTACAGCCAATGCTTAGGTTCCTCATTACCTGAATCATGAAGCAAGTATATGTAAGCTATTAGCACTGTATCCAGTGGTTTTTCTTCTTTAAAGGAGAAATAATGTTTTCCCATCTTTATTTAAGGCAATTTCTGAGAGTTGAAGTTTTCCCCAAGGCCTGAGAAAGTGTATGTTCCATCTATTTTTTAATATTAAAAAAAAAACCTGGTGGTCTTGTGGAAAGCTGTCTCTTCTGCCATTAAAAACTACCTTGAAATATTTGTCTCAGTGGCTTGTAATTGCTCTGATGATATTCTGATGACAGTACCTTTCATATAGTATGCCCAAAGTACCCCAAATGGCTGCAGAATTGCATAATAAAGCAAGAAAGATTAATCGCTTAATGGGGCAAAATTACAGTCTTACATAAAAATCCTTCTTACAGGCCAGTGGAGAATAACATAATTCAGTGCATCCAATCCACTAAATTATATTTGACCCATGGGCACAAAGAGAACGGGCTAATGCATACAGTACCATAAACATTCCATTACCTCATCAACAATGGGTGTTCTACTCTGAACCATTGTATTTGTGGGTGCCCTTGATGGGAGTAAAAGCCAGTGTAAGTGAACCCTAAAGTAAAATCTGGTTAGCACTTTAGATATAACTCAACCAGCGAAGTCATGCATTGCATGATGTTTTGCCCTCTATAATAGTCTTGTTAGATTGGTTCATTGATCAACTGTACCCTCACTGATTTTAAGATACTCTGTTAAGTCTATTGAAACCTTAATTGCTTGTCTTTAAGAAGAGAAATGTTTAATTCTCAGAGTCCAGGAGCCCAAGAGAACCTCAAAATTCTGATACAAGACAAACTGGGCATAGGACAAACATTTCAGTCTAACAACTATTTATGGAATATAGCAATGGGGTAGCTACAAACAATGTCTAATTAAAAGCAATGATGATGAACAGATAAAACAAAGGTGCAGCTTTCATCAGGATGCAAATTTCTCCAAGCAGTAATCAAAAGCAATTCAGCCATATTCACCTGGATTGTAAATCTCACCCTTGCTTGCTTCTTAGGGGCAAGTGAATTTTGTTCCAGCAAAGTATCCAGAACCTCATTAATGTTTCTACCCACAAACAATCCTAAGCAGTGTTGGCCAATTTGCAGGAGGATTCCTGAAACATAACAAAAGAGTTGTTGTTAGGACCATAAACATAGTATTAGGCACATTAGAGCAATTGGTTTGTCCTATATTCCAACAAATATTGCCCCCTGCTCCTCAAGTCTTCAAGGTCATTAATAACCTGAACAGAAAGATTAAATGATCCATTTAAACTGAGTTAAGTATCAGTTACATACAGTTTCCAACCTGATTTTTCCCTGACAAATGAGCTTCTTGTAAAACACACACACACACACACACACACACACAGATCAACATTATGCTCTTTTTACATGGAAAGGACTTTATTCTGCTTATTCAGATTCCACAATGTCTTGACATTCCATGAAGATATTCATAGGAAAATGAAAAACTTACTAGTTGTCACTTCTGAGATACAAATCAATTTTACCAATATTAATGTATTCTGAATAACATATCACATAAATAATTAGTACAGTACTTTTCAGTACAGAAGATTCCAAGTGGTCCAGGTAATTAGCTGTTTTCCTGAACCTCACATAACCTTTAATATGAAATATGTAAAATAAACTATAGAATAATTAAAAAATAAAAAAACAAATAGAAAACAAATAACCAACTTATTTTCCATTTTTCCCAGTAAAAGAAATCAAACTCCCAAATTTTGAAACAGAAACAATGAATTCAAATAAGACTTAAAATAAAACAAATACTAATTATGATGATGATAAATTAAAAAAACACAAAAGAAAACACATTTGGCTTCCTGTAAGGCAATAATGCAATCCATTATACCTAGTTGTATTTTCTAATTTGTGCATTTGGATGATTATCTAAAAACCATTGGTCTCTCTGTGTGTTTTAAACTGATTATAACTTAATGCAAAATATAGAAAAATATAAAGCAACAAAAATTATCCCAAACAAGAGAAAAAGGAGAAAAGGAGTAAAAAGAAAAGAAATAAAAAGTGAAGCACATATTAATTACGCACACATGCATATTAATTGTATCTGGCCAAGTTTCCACAATGTTATCCAGGGTAACTAAACATGGAAAAACAGCTAGCCACTTCCATTTGAAAGCCAAGTTAAACAGCATCAGTGGAGGCAGTGCAGATACTCCAGTCATCTTAATACCTGTGAGAAATAGCTCTGCAGCTTCCAGTGATAAATCTTTTGAGATTATCTGGATAATAAACACAAAAAGTTGCAGGCATTTGATGTGGTATGACAACCCAAGATCTTCAGACAGATTCCTCGCTTTTGTAAACTGCCTTCTATCTGAAACCTCTTTTGTATAATCTGGATAAAGCACGATTTTATCATTAGTAGCTCACTGCAGAAGCTCCCATTTCTGCCTGGCTGCAAGGATGAGATATTCTTTCACTAAAGCCTGCAAAAATTGTACAATCACAAGTTCTACTCTCAACTCCCACACACGGCTGGGTATATGATAAGCTCACTCAGTATCTAGCTAAAACTGTGCTGGCAACCTCATGAAAAAAAATCCATAAAGTCTGTCAACTGGCCCTGTGAAGACTGTGCAAGCTTTTCTTGAAGGCAAAACTCCCCCACACAAATTAGCTCTCTGAAACATGCCTATGGGAGGCCTCCATTGCAGTTTTGGAGCAGAGACATGGTCTTCCACATTAATATCTGTGGAGGACAGGCCCACTGCTGCCACTGCCCGGGGACTGACCGGCCGCCGCAGATGCCCTGCAGGTGCAGCCGTGCCCACTCATGCCGCCACTGCTCCGACAGACGGTGGCCACCGTGGGATCGGGGACACTGCTGGCCTGCGGCTCCTCCATCTGGGACGGCGAGTTCTCCATGGGCCCCCCCTTGCCCCTCCTCCCCCCCAGTGTGGGTGGCAGCTGCACCAGATTGGGGGTGGGGCACAGGGAAAGGCCATGGGCTTAACTTGCCAGCCACGGCCAGCGGCCAGTGGCTGTAGCTCCAAGAGTGCTTGGAGTTGTCCCGCCATCACCCGCTCTAACACCTTGCCCAGAAACGGGATGTTGGCCACTAGTCTATAATTGGTGGCCATCTCTGGATCCGGAGATGCCTTCTTTAGGACTGCCTGGACTACCGCCTCCTTTAAAGGGGCAGATACTCATCCATCAATTTTGGACCAGACGGTGACATTGGCACCTCCCCTGAAGGCTCTGATTCACTAGTAGAGTCCAGCTCGTGATGAATCTGAGCGATTTTCTCCTTAAAATGCTTGGTAAAGTCGTCACAGTGGGCCATTAAGGGTGGTACAGGGTCTTTCTTTCTTAGGGCCTGGATGAACCAGCCCTTGTACCACCCAAAAGAGCTCCACTGGACGGCATTGTGAGGAGGCAATAGAAGTGGAGAATTTCTTTTTCGCTGCCCTCATCACCACAGCATAGGCCAATAATGGGCTCTTAAGTGTGTTCAGTCAGATTCATCCCGTGATTTCCTCCACCTATGCTCTAGATGTCTCCCAGCCCGCTTCATCACCTGTAATTCAAGTGTGTACCAGGGGGATGAACGGGCTCTGCCCGGTGGGAGAGGACGCTTAGGAGCAATCGTGTCAATAGCCCTGGTCATTTCCCCATTCCATAGTTTGACCAGAGCATCGACAGGAGCACCAGCCTTATCAACTGGAAATTCCCCCAGGGCCTTCAGGAATCCATCTGGATCCATCTGGCTTCAGGAGCGGACCAATACAATAATTTCCGCACCCTTACAGAGGGAAAGGCCACTCTCGAGCTCAAACCTCACAAGGAAGTGATCTGACCATGACAGGGGAGTCAGACATAAGTTCCTCACCCTCAGACCACCCTCTTCCTGCCCCATCAAAAAAAGCAGGTTCAGAGTGTGTCCATGTGCATGGGTCAGGCCAATGACATGTTGAGACAGCCCCATGGCCGCCATGGAGGCCATGAAGTCCTGAGCTGCCCCGGTCAGAACAGTCTCGGCATGGAGATTGAACTCTCCCAGGACCGGCATCCTGGGAGTCTTCAACACCAGGTCCAAGACGATCTCCATCAGCTCAGGCATGAAGTCTGTTGGGCAGAAGGGTGCACGGTACACCAACAGAATTCCCAATCTGTCTTGGTCACCCAACACCAAGTAGAGGCACTCTAGACCTGGTCTCAAGAGGACAGGAAGCCCCATGAGGAAGATGGAAGCTCAGTAAACTAAAGCGACCCCCTCTCCCACCCAGGTCTCTGTTATGCAAGCCAGGTTGGCCCCCTCATCCACAAACAAGTCATGGATGAGGGATGATTTATTATGGACCAACCTGGCATTAAACAACAGCACCGACAGGCCCAGGGGGCTGTTGACAAGTCTACCTGGAACCCTCCGGCTGGGGGAATAACCAGAAGGGGGAACAGGTGTCAGGTGTCCCTCCTTCTTCTACACAGACTCGTTAGACCCCCATTGCCATAACGTCCATTGCCCAAGACCACCCCAATGGCAGCACCCACACACTCCCCAGGCAACCTCACAGTTGTCGTGGCCAGGAATGAATCCATTAAAATTATCCATTTTATCCATTAAAATAAAACCTTTAAAACTCTTTAAAAAACTCCCCATCAACCACCCAATACAGAATTCCACCCAATCAATAGAGTTCCTGGCCAGCCCAGTCCCCGCACAGCCCTGAATGGCCACAAATAGCGACGACCGCCCTTTGGCCACTGACCCGAGGCCACTGGCCCCAGTCACACCTGGTGAGTTATGCCGGCAGCTTGTCCCCACACCCCGCCTCCAATCCGGCGTAGCTCTCGCCCACGCCGGTGGGCTGGGGAGCAAGGGTGGCTGCACAGAACTCACCGGCCAGCAAGATGGTGTCCTCTGGCAGCATTGTTGTTGGCCTCGGCGTCCTCTGGCCCTGGGTGGGTTCAGCAATGGCTGCGGACAGCAGCGTCAGCTGTCCCCCGGGTCCGGCGGAGCCCCTCATGGTCTTCCTCGGTGGTGGCACGGCAGCAGATGGTCAAAGGGAAGGGGTCCAGTATCATAGGAAAATAGATGATAGGATAATAGGCTTGCATTCTGAGTTTCTCTTTTAGGGTTTTGAGTCTCATAATGGAAGCATTATCAGCATAAAAGGGAGCATGGAGGACTTGGGCTGCAACCCTTCAGTGTAATGTCAATTGCTTGTCAGAACGAGCTACTTTGAGTTGACCACCTTCAAACTGAAGAGCTTAATTTTCTTGGAGATGTATGAGAAATCAATTTCTATTCATGTTTGTTCAAATTTATTCCTTCTACATTGCACATGGACATACCGGCAACCTGTACTTGAAATCCACACATTTCTAAAACTTGGAATGTGAACCATAGACCCAACTGAAAAACATTCTACAGCATGCATACATTTGAACAATTTAGATGAAAAATGCATAATTAAATGCAGAGTTTTGGAAAACCAATGAGGAAAGAATGCATACATTTCAAAGATGCGCACAATTGATACATAGATTTGGAAACATGCCAATGAAAATACGCATAGAGCTACATGTGCAAAGAAAACTCAGCTTGCAATCTGATCCAGATTTGAGTTAGATTTTGCTTTAGATAGAATTTGAAAAAGTTCAGGAACTCCAATTTTGCTGAGTCATGAATCCCATTTTTCCCTTACACCATTCTTAGTCCCATCAATGGCTCCTGTGATTGACCTTTCACACCAATGGGTCTTCCTTTACCCATTCATGATTTGTATATGACTAATATGAGAGAGGAATATATTTGCATGCTCATATGCCAGAAAGGGAATTCTGTGTGACATACTTCTGTCTGTGCAAATTCATTCCTGATTAACTAGTGCAGAATAATGGCTGAACTGTCTCCAGTATAATTGGTGATTTGTTTGTGTTACACCTCTCAATATCACCAGATATTGGACACTGAGAAATGGAATAATGAACTAGATAGGCATTTGGTCAGTTCCGGTAGGCTTCCCTTAAGCTCTCACAAACACTCATTTCAACTTCCCAACAGAATTTTCATTTCATAGCTGAGTGCAAGTGTGTGCAGGATGTACAGCTTCTCAGGGACTTCAAGTGACAAGGATAATATTGTTTGTTCACTAGGTCCTATGCTAATCTCTGAGATACTGCCTTCTGGAGTTGTTCCTGCTATAACTGTAATTTCAGATAACTTCAGATAACCTGATGTAAAAGGGAGGAAAATAAGAAAGGACTTCCTGACCAAGTAGGTGAACTATTCAGCAATATTAGCAAGCTACTTTGAATGTTGTTAGCTTTGAATATTGTTTGTTTCAGGCATGCAAAACAAATTTTGAATGTCGTGAAGGTATCTGAGGTTCATGTGGAAAATGCAATTTCCCCCAGTTCATTGACCATCCTGCTTGTAAAGAGAGCAGCCAGCTCTGAAGTGGTCAGCCATAGTTCTCCCATGCTGACAATCCATTGCAAATACCATGTGCACCTAATCTACTAATGCTGTCACTCCCTTTTGCCCATGAGGGAGAGTTTCCATACTTCAGGCATCTATTAAAATGTGCCTTGTTTTGCTTTTAAATTGGCTCAGAATTAGGGCAAGATAGCACAAGCATTAACCTATGTCAGCTCACTGGAATGCTAACCTAAACTGTTGTTTAGGGTTATAAAATGCAGGTTGTTTCAACATTTTGATCACTACTCAGCAAAATAAGACTTCTGGCTTAACTTGCCCACTCAGCATTTACTTACTTATTTTGCATCCTGAAAACTTCCATGGACTAGGGGCACCATTCATCATGGCTGCTCATCTAATCTAATCAAGGGTAGAGGAGCATGGGGGGGGGGTTCCTGTCCAGGTAAAGACAGAGGGCAGGTTGTGGCCATCTATGGTTTTCCCAATTCCCAGGAGCAGAAAGGTTTGGGGGGCCACCACAATTCCTCCTGCCCTGGTGGAAGCTGCACTTGCCCCCTTCTTCACAACCAAATTTGCAATTGTGAATTTGGAACTGCAGCCAGTGTGCAAAGGCTTGTACCAACTGCATGGACAAGAGGAAGGGTAGGGAAAGGAGAAGCCACAGTTCTGAACTTGGAATGCAAAACCTGACATATCCTATGGCTATCAAAACAGTGTCAGGAATATCAGTAAAATAAACAATGGAGTCACATGAATTCAGATTTCTCTGCATCTGATCCAGGGATACTATAATGTGTCAACTTTTCTGAGTTGTGCAGAGAAGGTTTTTTAAACTTTTGTGAGAGATATGCACAAATGCACTTTACCACACTTATGAATAGGAACAAAATTAATATACATCCCTCAAGAAACAGATATCAAAAAAAAAAAAATACCTGGCAAGCTGAGAAGCACATATGGAATGGAGCTGACAAAATTCACAGATTCCTAAATGTGAGTTGAATGAGCAGGTGCATAAAAAGTTTTGATGGCTACCAATGCGTTTTAGTCCTGGCTTTGACTTATACATGGCCTAGGATGATTGATAGGAGGGCTACCTGAAAGGCCACCAGCCTACATATGAATGTGCCTGATTGCTGGTACTTTCTGTACTCAGGTCCAGGTCAGACTGCCTCCTCCTTCAGAGGGGAGGTGGAACATTACTGGAATTCCACCACTGCTTCTTTGGTTGCACTTTTTTTCTATGCTCACATGATAAGGGAGGAGCCCAGTAAGAGCCAAGCCCTCAAACCTTTTGTATTGGTCCCTTAGCTACTATTTTTATAAGACAGAATGAGTACATGATTGGGGAATACAGGGTGAGAGTTGCAGATTTCATCAAGGCTCCATCTTTTTCCTATAGTTTGAATGCTAAGTTTATCAAGTTTTAAACATTCTCTTTATGTCATGATGAACATAATTTATATACCTACTGTATATCTGTATCTGTATATCTACCAGCACTGTTTGCTGCATATAGTTGACAGGCATAGAGAATTTTTAAAGTTAATACTCCTTTGCATATTGGGAGACACATTCCAGGGGTACAGTCTCTATTTCTAATTTAAATACATGCTTTGCCTATATGTTTATTTTTAAAAGGCAGAGAAAAATAATAATGATAAATAATCCAACATTTTCCTTGGAACTAGAAATACTAGAAAGAATGTTGGTGTGCTTGTTCAGGATTCCATAATTCTACATTCCGGGTAAAACCCCAGGTGAGGTTCTCACTAATTTTTAGGGAAGGTGAGAAAGATATATGGGATATCATATTTCCCTTGAGTGGCAATAGATCATAATGAAACCTGGTTTGTCAGATTGGGAAGTTTTAGCTAGAATCTTACAGGCAGTTTTGGCGATTTGTGTGACATAAGGACTCTGAAAATTGTTCCTTTATTAGTAATGAAATGGCTAGTGGGGGAAATGCTAATAAAATGGCCAGAAAGCTAAAGGAAAAGATTCAAAGAAGGCTCAGACACCAGAGCTTGGAGTAGAACTCAACCTTTCTTATTTAAATTTAGTGGACTCATCACCCATGGGATCTGCAAATGCCAAAGGATGAAAATAAGAAGTGATTACAGGCAACGCTCCGGTCTATTGGGTTTGCCACTCTACCAAGAAAGGAAGCAAGAGAGATTCCTGCTCCCCTTTCCTCGTCTACACATGAATGTAAAGCAATTATCCTTCTGTCACCTTTTTTGGTGCTGCACAACTCCAATAGATGAGAGAGTTTGGTCTCAAAGGCAGATCATATCCTGGATGATAGGGCACACAACTCAATGAATAGCAGGCTGCTGGACTTGCCAGTCACCACATGTCAGGAGTGAGAAGGATGGCTGCTTTGGGTGCTTGTTTTCAAAGAGTGCTGGCTGGGATTCATCAGAATTAGAATGTGAAGCAGAATGGGAGGGGGTTTGAGAGTATAGGCCAAGCCCAGACTCTGAATGAGAGAAGTGGAGGTACTTATTTCAAGGGGAAACTCCTCAGGTGGACAGGCAGTTCTTGGGCATAATCAAGATACACAAGTGGTGGAAGGGGACTCTGAGGAGAGGAGAATCTCAGACACAGACCAGGCACCCCCAGCTCTTGACCCCATGATGCAGCAGCAGCAGGAGAGGGCAGCCCAGTTAAAGGTAGGTGCTGGGTGTGTAGGCATGCTTTCTTTCAGAGAGCCCCTCCCAAAGCCATGCTCATAAGGAGAGTTCCTGGAGGTAAATACCAAATTGGGCTCAACCAACTGCTTTGTGCATGCTCAGAGATTAATTATGGGTGAATTGTGCATTTGGGTCAGTAAATAAGACCGTGAGAAAGGTGGTTTATTACTTTTGAATGCTCAAAGGAGGAACCTCAGCTTATGACACAATAAAGGAGTCCATGAGTGCTCACCAAACTAATTTTCTGACAGTTTCTACACACCATTTCAATGCCAAGCTTCCCAGTTATCACGAACCTGTGCTGTACAATTGAATCCACTATGAAGTAGGCAAAGAAACCTGACATCAGGTCGATCTGCAACAGATCCTATGCAGAAATTTCTGTGCAGCTCTTGAAAGTTCCACAAGGGCAAGAGGGAAGAAGGGTGGGTGTTAGATGAAATGTGTGACACTGACAATGAAGGGTGGAGTGGGTTTTTGAGCACCACAAACTCCACCTGCTCACACTGCCCAGATGTTAAGCAGGCAATGTGGCAGGCTCGCCTTCTTTGCACTTCCCCCCATTGGTCCAAACCTTGTTGTTGTGGCAGTGGGAACAGAGTTCCTGAAGCTCAGGGTGAAATCATGAGATTCTAGCAACCCTGCATAGATTCCATGCATAGATGACACACCAAAGATAATCCTCTTTTCCTGCTTTTCTGAGACTGAAAAATTGGTGTATTTGTGTCAAGAATCTGGTAAGCTACAACATATGGTGGCTAACCAGACTATGTTTCACAAGGTAAATCACAAGTTGCACAGCTTAAAACACCAATGGGTTAACTTACTTGTTTTACCAGCAATTCTACTGAATAGAATATATGAATATATGAAGTTCCTTGACAAATTTTCCAGTATCTTTTAAAGATTAGACTTTTCCCCCTTTCTTCTTGTGTCATATCAGGTTTGTTCATCAGACTGTATAATCACGTTACATCACATAATGAAACATGACAGAATCAGCCCAATTTAATGTGTTTGAACATAACCTATCTTGGGAATACGGAGAATACATTTTGTCCATGAAAATATGATTTAAGAAGTCATGGTTGGGGGAAAATAAGCAGTTCCACGTTTGGGAAACATTGCGAAGAAAGGTTTAGAGGTTTTAGGATGTTTTCAGCCTCTTCCTGCCTCCACATTAACACACACAATAGGCAAATAAGTCTGTAACTAAGTGAGATTGGCTGTTTTTTTCCTGTTTTTTGTTTGTTTGTTTGTTTGGGCTGACGTTTTCAATACCAGTACACTAACTTTGCTTACCTTTCATTTAAAAGATAGAACTCCTGAAGTCATTCTTGACATTTGCAAGATCAGATCTGATGTCTGTTTCCACACCAGAGAACGTATCATCTAGCAAAAGAAGCCTGGGAGCATGAAAACAGATCCGGATGGCAATGCTTGCAAAGGGATGAATGGACAAATGAGAGTCTGCTGCCTTCTGATAGATTGTATTTTAAGGGCTGCCGCTTCTCTAGCAGGGCATGAATGATTGTCATGACTTCCTCACTAAAAATAAGCTATTCGTATGTAGAGAATGTGGGTCTCTGAACACATGTAACTGACATACAGTCAGACTGTGGACCACCTAGCACAGAATGATGAGAATGTTGTGCTGTATTTTATGGCATTCGTATGGCATTGTTATCTCTTTTTTATTATTGTACCTATATTTATGGATCATTATGAACTGCCCAGAAAGCTTCAACTATTGAGCATTATAGAAATGAAATTAATAATAACTGTAAAATTTATAATCTGTTTCATCTGGCAACAACTTTCCAGAATCTCACACAAGGTTGTTTTTACTACTGCAGATGTGTTTGGCAATTTCACAGACTGACCCTGGAACCTTCTGCATTAATTACATATATCCCTATGTGTGCATGCTGGTGGCCCTAATGCCAGTGGGGCAGTGTATCCATGCTGGGCTTCAGCCTGAACTTGAAAGAAGTTATCCATGGTGAAGAGCTAATTTTGGAGATTGGATGCAGAACCATGGATAGCACCTTTAAAGTTCAGATGGAACCCAGAGTGGATATTTAGGCCTACTGCTGCCAAAGCCACCAGCTTCCACTGATTCTAAGAGTTATTATTATTTTTATTATTATAACATTTCTATGCCGCCCCTTGCCGAAACCTCGGGGCGGCTTACAACATGATAAAATACATTGAAATACAATAGTACATATGCTTTGCTCCTGCAGGGTTGGCTCCAATTTTATACTGGATCAATTGCAATGAAGGGACTTTATTCTATAATACCATTCCATAATTATTCTATAATACCATCTCCAGCCCTGTGAAGATGCTGCACTGAGTCAGGACACCCTGATGAATACGATGAATGGCAATGAGGAGGAGACGGGTATCCCCCCAGATTTCTCAGATTTTGGATCCAACTTGTGGTCTTCAGCTGGTGAATCATGGCCCACATCAGGATGCCCAGCAGGCTGACCTAAGACAATTTCACTGCCATTGAAGAAATTGAATGGGATAAGGGAGTGTGGAAGAGCATATTGAAAAGCAAAACGAAAGATGTCATAAAAATATGAAACTGGGCCACTTTCCCCGAGGGGTCTTAGAACTGAAATCACTGGGGACCATCAGCTTGATTCATGCTGACTTCATCACAAAGGGCAGCAACTTTCAGTTGTACTCCATCCCACCTCAACTGTGAGAATCCTTTTCACTGTATGCTTGCTTGCCAAAATCCAAAGTTGAACTCAGCTTAGAAGGTCTGTTTGGGCTCTCAGGATTAAACTGGAGGATTTGGCAGAACATCATTGTAGCTCTTTTTCTGGCATATGGCTTACTGGTTTTCCTTCCCTGCCACTAACTTGCTTTGAGACTTGGGGAATGGGGAAAGATTATACTTTTTTAAAAACTCCCACTGATATTTAACTAGCAATAGTGAGCTGCCCTTACATGTCTTGTAATTCACAGAATGTTGCTTCCCTTGTACAATTACTCAGCTGCAATGTCAGAATTTCCTTTCCTTTCAGGGATTAAATGCACACATGTTCTTTGTTACAAATTCTAGCAATGCCAACTGTTTTAAGTTCAAGGGTACTGCTCAGAGAGTTCTGTAATTGCCAAACACTTTCTTTCCCCTAACTTTGTGCATTTACACATGAATGGACCATTGGTTCTAAATGGCACAAATATCACCCTGAATTATTTTCAGTTCAGCATTATTGTGTCAAAGTCAATCTTGTACAAAATTTCAAGTACATGACAGTCCTAGAATTTGCACCATCAGCAGTCAGCTTTTGCTGTCCTCCTTTCCCAGGATGAAACGTTTGGGGTTGAGGGTGATATGATCAGTTCTTGAGCTGTATGGTACTTTTAGAATTTGTCCCATGCTACTTTGTCTGGAGACAGCTGACCTGAATGTTGGTGAAGGTTTTGTGATAGAACAATAGTTTTCCCTGAGGTTAAGCACTGATTTCCTTTGTACTTGAATCCTTTCTGGTCCAGCATAGTTCATATTAATGGAGAAGAATAAAAACTACAAGAAAAACTACTACTCACAGAGCTCCCATCACAAGGGGAATTGTATTTTGAAAATACTACATTAAGTAGGAATAGGTGGATATCAGGATTACAGTTTTTCTTGCACGGCATGTCATCATACCCTAGTTGAAGCTTTCAAATCAGATGTGAACATCAACCAAAATACGTGGAAGTTGTTGAACATATGCTTGTATTCATTTATTCCCAACTCCCTCTTTGATTTGTGTGCAAATTGGAGCAAACTTCCTCAGTTGGCCAAATTAGTCTCAATAGGAAATTCGTGCAAATGTGATTGCTACTTGTATTTTGCAAGTTTTCTGTTTATGCAGAGTGAGCAGCCATGTGAAGAGTAATCAGGCCCAAGGCCACAACTAAGTTGATGTTTGGAAAATCGTGGTAATCTAGTTTGCCAATTTGAGATCCAAGGGATCTTAGGAAGATTCCATTTTCTTACTGGTCTTCTTAACTGTCGGCCAGCCACCCTCCCACACACACGCACAAACAGATGGGTGAGTTTGGGAAATCTAGGCACAGGGAGGACTGCTGAAAGTGGAGAAGCTGTCACGTTTTGTATCTTTCTGATTTGGAACTCTTTTTTTAAAAGCTCTAGCATTCTCCAAGAATTCCCAGAATCTTCATTGCAATCTGAGCATTTGAATCTGAGCCTTAGACACATTATGAAAATGGTGGTCAAGATGCATTATTTAAATATGATTAGGCATTGATTCCTCCCCTCCAATGGAGAAAAGATGCGATTTTTGCATGCATTCACTGATTGCCTCCTTATACTCCTTCTCTGCTTATTTTGCTGGATGAGCTTTTTGCCCATCTGATTGGCACATTTTGAAGGAAGAGGGAAGGAAGGTTGGAAAGGTTAGAGTCACTCATATCCTGGTTCCTGCAGTTTCCTTCCCTCCAGTTCTCTGAAATATCCCTCCTTATCCCCCTCTGAGGTCACTGTTACAACTTCTGAGAGCAGCTCTTGTGGTTCTTTCCACACCGGAGGTCTGAGAGGGGGACTGGAGCTCCAATCAGGGATTTGTGAGGATTCTGTTTTGGGGGTGGAATTCATTGGATTCCTTGGGCTAGGCTTGTTGGAGCCATGAGCCAAGTTCCTGACTGGCTCAGCCCAGCATTCACGTAACACTCAACCAAGAATCATCCACTGTGCAGGTGGCAACTGTATTCCATGGCTTGTGCAACGTGTGAAGTGGAAGAAGGTTGCTGGTTGCATAACCTTCATTCCACAAGTGTTCACAGACTTCCAATCACCTTGGATCCCTTTCTAAGATAGGGTTGAGTATGAGAGGAAGCCCATGAATGTTCAAGAGGCAGATTTTTCGAATTTTCACCACAACCCTACCTCCAATCTCCAGCTTCACTGATGGAGCACTATTTGTGAACTTGGACCTAGAATATCCTGTGGCCATTAGATCATTAGGTGCTCTCTTGGAGCCATTAGGTGTGGCCATTAGGTGCTCTCTTGGGGCCATATGATTGTTCCGTCAAATTCTTAGAAGAAATTAAGTCTATATGGGGTGGGAAGTGATGTAATGTTTCAGAAAATTGTCTAGAATTTCCAGTGATGAAGGTGTGTGTTAGAACCATCACTTTTAAGAATAATTATGTGTAGTTGATCTTTGTGAAGATCATTTGCCACTATATTCAATTTTTGCTGGAATTCAAAATTGCTCCAGTTTTAGGAGGAGGATTCTTAGCAGTGCTGAATAATCATTGTTCTTTTCAGTGACTTTTGACACTATTTGTAGAAATATTTACTTATTAATTTATTTAATTACCAGTACATGTATTCTAAGTTGCCCTCACTATGTTATCACATAGATCAGAAGTTGAGAAGTTATGGGCCTTAACTATTTGTATACTTCTCCATTCAGAAAACATTCACTGCATATAGAATATTGGAGGCCTTTGAAATGGGTTTTAAGTAAAGATTGTTAAAGTGGCCACATTGTTGTTGTGGTTTCTTTCTCCTGCCTTCAGTTCCATTATATTCTAGCTCTGTGGAGAAGGGATAGATCTAATTGTGTGTGTGTGTGTGTGTGTGTGTGTGTGTGTGAGAGAGAGAGAGAGAGAGAGGTTTTAGTGTTCATGTATTTTTAAAAATGTGCTCATCTGTCAAATTGTAGACATGTTTGTGCGAATTCACTGATAGAATAAATTGTACTTATGCACATTTTAAATTTGCATTTTTGTGTTTAGTGACATTTCAAATGTGTGGATTGAATTGGACATATTTTAAAGTTCCTAAACAGGGTGTGTTTTTTCCGGAGCATATCATGAATGCCCAATGTATGGAAGCAAGGTAAGCCTAGATCCACTTCTCCATTGTCCAGATGGGTGAAAACTGCCAGAAAAAATTAAAATCCACTAGAGTGGATTCTATATCCCTTAGACCAGGAGTCTAGCTAATATTGGTATGCACAGCCCTTTACCAATTATTATAAAAGCAGAAATGTACCACCAAAACAAGAGGACAGAGTAGTATATGCTAACTTAACATATAGCTGTTCATTTTCCTGACTGGCTAGCTGGTTAGCTCCAGTCAAGGCCCATGTTTGGATTTTATGTTAAGGAGGGGCAAGACTAACCATTTTAATTTCTCTCATCTTCCTTCAGCATATTCTTAGTTGTCAAAGCAGAAACTCATCAGTTTTATTGCTTTTATCATATCTGAAGTAGAATTCAACTGCCAGTTTACTTGTAAACATCTATCATACTTTATGTTGTGCAATAATGATAATTAGGTGTCAAAATAATATGATATATTGTCAAGACAGCATTGGATGCTTTGATTCAACTGATTACTTGTCTTCATTTGGAGTGTGCCAGAAGTATCAAGAAGTAAATCAGTAGCGGGTTCCAAAATGTTATTAGAAGCTTCTCTTTAATTGAAAAGTGGGTTTTGTTTTAAAGGAAATGAATTGACAATAATGAAAAGGTGTTAAGTTGCATATATTTCAATGTGGCATTATGTAGTTTAAAAAAAGCACATCATGGTGCATTGTGTCTGGAACAAAATGGATTATATAACAACCAAGGAAATGGATAAGAATTTAAAGGTGCGGGAGCAGTTTAATTGATGAATTAATTCATTTGTACCCCACCCTTCAGCTATTGAATGTTCCCAGAACAGGTGATCAAGACTTGAATTCTAAAAGATGCAGCACAAAAGGGAAAAGGACTGAGTGAGAAGAAGGAAAAGAATAAAACAAAACTTAGGCACCGGTTCTTCATTTCAAAGTTCTAATAGAGGCTCTCTGTGTCAGGAAAGTGTATAAGGGGCCTCCTGTAGCATTGAATTCTCTGGCTGATGGATGGGTCTTCTTGTTGCCATGATACTCTTACTGGGAGGCAGGGGTGCAGCATCCCAGTAGCTCTTGTGCTTCGGCTGATAGGTGTGGTCAGGTTCTGAGTCTCAGACAATTGTAACATATGATTTCAGTAAGTGTTATTTTTTCCTAGTATGGGGAAAACTGAATGACTACCAGGGACAGGGATGTGTGATGTTTCGGGAGGTGGTTTGTGGGTTTTCTGAATCTCCCTTTTGCCCCATATTGATACATCCATGCTCTGGAATCCACATCTGGCACTTTTCTTCCATCAGATATCAGCTAAGTCACACCCAAGAAGAGAGATTTTCCAGTGGTGGTGATCTACCTATGGAATGCCCTCCTAGGAGGTTTAACAGGTCAACTGAGCAGAAGAATGATTGGATTTCTTAAGCCCATTGCCTCTTCTGCTCCTTTTCCTAGGCAAATAGTTCCTGACTGTCTTACTAGATTTTCATCAGGACCAGTGGTGATGTTGCTGAATGCAAGTTCAGTGCAAAATCTCCATTCCTCATGGAATACATTACAGGGAGACAGGCAGATGAGATGGGAAAAGTTAGTCTCTTCCAAATGTGCCCTTCTGGGTACTTGATGGAACACTAATATACAAAGGAAGAAGAGATTCCCATGATCTGTAGGAATTCCATCTTCTCCAGGCTTCCTTTGCTTTTGAGTGTAATTCTTCAATGTTTTTAACTTGTGCTGGGTGCCTAGGACAGATCAGGGATTCGAATATTCCAGTTCAGCTGATGTTCTGCTGAATCTAAACTTTTATGTCAATGGAGTCAAAGCACAGGACATAAAGTCCACCATGACCACCATGGTGCTGTCCCAGTATATCATCAGTCCAATGCATGTAGGAGGACACATACTTTGAATTATTGATTCACATTAGTTCCTTATGAAATTTGCCCAATTAATTTACAGTTGATGATTATTTCTAGCTCTCTTAAGTTTTATTTACCTCAATTATATCTTCATTAAAATATCAAAATACTATGATCTATTTTAAGAAGCAAATATTAAAATTGAAACTAAATTATAACATTATATTGCTTTGTGACATCCCAAAATCATACATCAAGCACAAAGTCAGCAAATGTAAACTTTCTTTTGCCACCTCTTATCTCATTCACTAGAGTTGTAGGAGTGGGGAAATCCATAAAAATGTACATGCTCTTAACAACTAAAACCAATTTAATTTCTAAATCTATGCTTTTGCGCATGGGATATCTCTTCCTGGATGCTATTCTGAAGCACTTTTGATGAGCAGTTAAATAGAAGCTTATCACATAATATTTTATTTTTTCATACTCTATTTTATATTTTTTTCATCCTTTGCAACCTATTTCTGGATTTTAGAACCAAGGCAAAGCCTGCATAAGCAACCCACACAGTGCCTGTACTGAAGTTGTACAAGTTGTGCTCACTAATACTATAGAACACATAAATACAAATTTACCTAGTCTTCCATTTCTACCTTCTGAGTTCCAACGTTGGTTATCAGCACAAGCTGATTTAGGCTAGAAAGAAAGCAGAACTGAGATGGTGGAGGGAGATTCGAGGGGAACAGGCCAGGAAACAGAAGCAGTCATATATAACACAACTACAAGATCAACATGAATATGGGAGGATTGGGACAGATGAACAAAAAATATCATGAAGCCCACAAACAGATAAGTAGTATAGGAAAGGCATGTTTTAAGTCATCTGCCAGGTTAATAGTAAGACCAACTATACCTCACAGAGAGTTGGGAGTGAACTTGAAGGTTACTTAGTTCAATCCACCAGAATTCAACGCAGGAAATAAATACAGCGTTCCTCTCATATGGCCATGCGACCTCCTACCATAAGGATTAGTTCAGTGAGTATGGTTGTCCTACAGGAATAACGTGCATGCTATCCTTTGCGAGGCCATGGATATTGTGCAGAACAGAGCAGAGGCTACTGTGGCCAAAGGTACAGGGTGCAGAACAACTGAGAGAGACGACTAGAGCGTTGATCGTTGAATATTTCTGCTGCTATCCTTTTTCCCATCATAGGAATTCTTTGCAGAGGCAAATATGTCCAGATGCAACACATCCTCCAATAACAGGACCACTAGGATCTGAGCATATATGTGCATAGTTGTGCGTAACAAATGTGTCTCAGATTTGGCTGATGGGTCCCTTCAGTTCATTTCTAGACTTTCCCAAGATGAAGCAAGCTTTTCTCCAAATTGACCAGAACCCAACCTAGACCCAGATTAGCAACTTAAGTTTTGGAGATACACACATGTTGTCTCCTCTCCAAATAGCACTTTTTGGTTTCATTTCTTTAAACACTGACTAGGTGAATAGGAAGGGGGAAGTTTGGTTGAGTGTCTGCAATTCCAGGCTATTTTACCAAGGATTCTTCAGTAAATATACACCAGAAGAGATTGAGATTATGAGATGGACTTTCTTCCAATGTTTATTATAAAAGAGCCTTAAATTAGTTTGTAGTCATCGTATTGCTGAAGTCCTCTGTACCTATTCTTTAAAAACCTTGCAGGTTTCCTGCCTGTGGGCACCATTAGGAAGCTTCATTGCCTTCTTAAATTAAGCTATCAGAATCTGTTAAATGTTTTTTCAGTGCAGAATATGGCCTTTCAGAACACTGTATTAAATTCCACCTCTGTCCAGGTTTTCCAGCTTCTCTCCAGAGCATTCCATGGCCACTGAAAAGGCTCACCAGGTCACTTTGCCCATACTCATTTTCCCCCTAAATAGTGTTTGTACCTCTGTAAACCTTGGTATTATTCCAAGCCTGTTAATAGCTCCCTTATGTGCTCCACAAGCAACAGCTTTCTTCTGAACTTTGGAAGTAAGGAGAGTGATCCCTTCTACTCAGCTTTCCCCTTTCTCTCCTTTCAGTGTTTCTTAATTTTAGACCTATATGTGAATGCTTTCCTTTAACAGAATAGTTCAATACACATTCAGCAAGGTGAAATATATTGCATGCTTTCTTCAGGACATTTTTTCCAGAAAATATATGAATACATATTTCATATGCCTCTTCTCTTTCTTCAAACCTTTAAAAAAACTTTTTGTGGAACTTTGGCAGGAAAGTTTAAAATGTATTATAGTGAAAGGATGGTAGACATTAAGCTGTTGGAACAAGAAAGTTCTTTTTAATGAGAACACTGACATTTTTGAAAGAGAAGCTAAGATGTGAGAAAAGAAAGATTTTTTTTCATGTTTTTAGAAACAGTGCTTAAAAATATGCCGCTATTAATCCTTTCCAAAGTGAAATGTCTTTATTACCGGATGAAGTTGGCATTAAAAAGACTAATAGTTGTGGAGACTGGTTTGTATGGTAATATTTTAACAGTTAGAAAGAATGCATACAAGAATGGGATGACAGGGTTCAGTGTTTCATATGCTTATTAATATGGTGTGTATTGTGCTTGTACAAATTTTCAAGTAAAACTGGCAACAGGAGATGCCTCAAGGGGTTGACTTCAAGGCTGACTCTGGTGACTGAGGCACCATGTACCTCAAGGTATGCTGACTTTTTGACAACAGTAAATAACCCAGCTTCTGGAAAAACAAAAACTTTGGGTGGAAGAGCTTGATCAGAAGGAATTCAATTCCCCATACATTGCACCTGACCTCAGACAGTAGTGATGTCAATACCAGTTGGAGACCAAAGCAAAGGGTGCTGATGGGGCTGTATGTGTATGGGAAACATACCCTTTCTCTGATGGACCAAAATATGAAAATGCTTTCTTCTCCTAAATGCACATTTTAAAATATGCATTGTATAAATGAATGCATGCTTTTGAATGAGACTACGTTCAGGAAAATATAAGGCTTGTCTGAAAAAAATCTGTGTACTTTGGGATGGTGAACTGGGTATGTTCTGAACTTTACCAAATGGAATAAAATTCTTGTGCATCCCTAGCACACACCTTATAAAGAATGGCTAAGACATCTGGGGCTTTTATCATTTAGAAAGCAAGAGGCACGAGGAAATGACTAAGGTTTATACAACTTTGAACAGCTTAGAGCAAGCAGGTAGAATGGATTCTCGTCTTTTATAATAACAGCACTTGGATTCACCCCTGAAAAATGCACCAACACCATGAACATTTGGTTTTGTTAATTAAAATGGATTTAACTGTTGCAGAATCTATGACAGTTGTAAGTGTGGGTAGTTTGACAAGGGATTAGACAAATCAAAGAAGGGCAGGTCTATCAGTGCCTACTAGCTGCAACATAGAATCCAAAAGTCCAGAGCGATATACCTCTGGATATCCAGTGCTAGGTTCAAACAACTGAGGCAAGACTATTTCCTTAGGGTGTAATCCAGTTGCAGAGTCCAGAAACATCTGGTTGGTCAGCGTTGTAAACAGAATATTGATTTGGATGGACCACTGAACATACAACAGAACTATTCTTTTGTTCATTATTCTATGACATTATCTGATATCTCAGAGCTGAACATGACGATTTCTTCTAGCAAACCACATTGTGACTGTGGTCTAAGGTGATTCCGCATGAAATAACAGTTTTTATGCTAATTGAATAATTCTTTTACATGTATACATTTTTATATGTCAAGTCATGCCATTGGTGGTACACCATTTAAAATGAAATAAATGAATGGACTTAAGTTACATCAACACTGGATACAACCCAATGATTGTAATGAGCATTTGTGAATGCACATGTGAGGCCAAATCCTATGCATATTTACTAGAAAGGAAGTCCTACTGAGTTCAATGCATAGCTGGGTAGGACTGCAATCTTCATTTCTGTTTTTTCAAAGAGCTAAGAAAAGATTGCATTTCAAACATGTTTGGTAAAGCATGCACAAGCCACAGACAAAACAAGTGTTTGTTTTCTTGATAGTAAAAATTCATCCAAACTATATAAAATGTAGTTCATTAAACCATAAATACAGTAGACCTTTGGCTTTTATTGGGTGACTTGCTCCATTAGCACATTTGATGTCCCTAGATATTCTGCTCAGTCAACTGGAAGGCGATTCCTTGATTCAAAATGGTAGGAATGTGGAATACTTCGTGTGGGTTCTGGCCGCAATGGTGGTTGTTGTTTTACTGTATGTATGCAGCCCTGCTGTGTTACCCCAAGGACCCCAAGCCATTCTGCTTAAATGAGCGAAAACCATTAAGATCCTATTTTAAAATGCAGCAATTATACAAGGAATGGTGGCTGAATAATGCATGAAAATAAGTATACTAAATTAAAACACTTCAGTTAAGATGCAGGCCCATTTGCAGTACGTGTGCTAGAGTGTTCTTTGATTCTGTTAGTGCTGATAACACTGGAGATCCACGTCCATAATAAACAATGCAATCTGCTACACTTTTAAGGCTGATGATTTGCCTCTCCTGATTTGCAATGCTGTGTGCTGAAGAGCCACCTGTATTTTCTAATGTTTGAACAGACTCATGGATGATACATAAACATTGCAAAAATGCAATCAAGTCATATTAGTCTCTCCTGAAATAAAGAGACCTGGGTTCTAATTTCAGGGCATTATGGCTCTCCCTAGTAGTTCTGCCTTGGCATTTTGCATTAATTTGATGGAAGTTCATTACTGTGAAGTGGAGGTCTGAGATATTCATCCCATGCTATTGCTTAATAGAACATTTCAATTCATATTTCATTCAGAACTCATGTGCTTGTTTTTTTAATGGTATGAGATGCTAAAAGGGTCAAGGAAAGTAAGATTCATTTAAATGAAAGGATGCCCTCAAGATTTGCTAGCCTTTTCAATAGAGTTTGCATTAATACTTATCAATAAGATGGAGATATGGAGAGTGCTTTCCTTTGAAATGCTGTGCAACACTTATCCTCATGATCCTAACTGAATATATCATGTAATATTGTATAGACATTAAAGTATTTTAACCCATTGCTCAACCAAAACTTCTTGCAGAGTAGGATGCATCCAAGCAGTAGAACGATGCTGGCTCCTTCTCCAAAGTCTGATGGGAAGCCTTGGTGAAGGGCTTAGAGGGCATTCTAAGTGTCAAAAGAGGAAGAGACTGCCAAAATATAGTGTTTTCTGGAATACCTCATTCGCCTTCTCCGGTAAACATCCATGTGTCACATCTGATACTGGAAACCGGGTTAAAAGGTAAAGGCTTCCCCATGGCATTAAAAGTCCAGTTGTGTCCGACTCTGGGGTGAGAAGGTAACAGCCCAAAGCCCAAACCCAACAACATTAGAAGAAGACCTACTGAGAAAGGGATTTGTGATGTTAGCAGCAGGTTCTCAAGGTCCAGATTAGAGAAAACAAGTTGAAGGCAGTGAGCCAAGTTGGACAAAGCCAAGTCATGATATTTAGACCTGGGAAATGTTCAGAAAAGGGAAATTGGGAGGTTGAGTAAGACCACAGTTTCTTGCAAAAATGCATACTGAAAGAGGGCAACTCTGTTTCTCCTGCCACCTACTCAAATACACCACTGTCCAGAAATACATGCTGATAAGTACACCGTCCATCCATCCTTTTATCCAGTTTGATTGCTATGGCTGTGGGATGCTGGAAACTGTAGCCCCTCTTCCATGTATTTATTCCTACAAAGAGCATGTGTGGGGACAAGCTTTGTCCTATCTTCTTGACCAGGCCTGTAGCCAGTGTGTTCTTACTTCCCCACCTCCATCTGCCAAAGCATCCCCCCCTCATATACACACTCCTTAATGTCTTTTTGTCAACCCACCTGGCACCCTCTTCTCCACTACCTTCTCTAATAGCTTTTGCCACACAGTTCCCCATCCTCCTGGTTCTTCAGGTGAGCATAAAGGCCAGACCCCCTCCCCACTTTATTGCCAGAAAACACATCATGTATTCCCACATGTTTGAGTCTCTGCTCAGTCTTCTACCACACCGTTAGTGAGTATTCCTCACAATTCCCATTGAAATGTACTGTTTTATTTATTTATTTATTTATTTATTTATTTATTTATTTATTTATTTATTAAAACATTTTTATGCCGCCCCATTCGCTGAAGCCTCGGGGCGGCTTACAACAAAAAATTAAAATAACATTTTAAAATATATACAATAAAATACAAATATATAATATAAAACATACACTATAAAACAAGCCGCCCTGGCCAAATAAAATTCAATAATATTAACATTTAAAATACTGCTTAAATAAAAAGGTCTTCGCCTGGCGCCGAAAAACAAATAACGACGGCGCCAGGCGGACCTCTCTGGGGAGCGCATTCCATAACTTAGGCGCCACCGCTGAGAAAGCCCTCCTCCGAGTAACCACCCTCCTAACTTCTTCCATGGAGGGCTCCCGGAGAAGGGCCTCTCCCGCCGATCTCAGGGGGCGGCTGGGCATATAAGGATGTAAGCGCTCCTTCAGGTAACCAGGACCCAAGCCGTTTAGGGCTTTATAGGTCATAACCAACACCTTGAATTGGGCCCGGACTTCAATGGGAAGCCAGTGAAGCTGACGGAGAACTGGAGTCATGTGAACATAACGTCCAGTCCCCGTCAGCAGCCTGGCAGCTCTATTTTGGACCAATTGAAGTATCCGGACCGTCTTCAAGGGTAGCCCCACGTAGAGCGCGTTACAGAAGTCCAAACGGGAAGTCACCAACGCATGTGTCACTGTCGCAAGGCAGTCATTCTCCAGATAGGGGCGCAGCTGATGAATTAGCCGAAGCTGGAGGAAAGCGCTCCTCGCCACTGCTGTTACCTGAGCTTCCAGTGAAAGCTCTGGGTCGAGGAGCACTCCCAAGCTGCGGACCTTGTATTCTAACGGACAAATGCGGACCTTGTATTCTAACGGACTTGTTTGTATTCTAACGGACAAAGAATCCCAAACCCAAAGTAACATGAAAGATTCTTCTGTAGTAAAGTATATCCTTATTTCATCAGCACAAGAAAGGTTATTATTTTTCTTTAAAAGATGTCTTCATATAGAAACTACAGGTTATTATCTAAAAAATAGCTA
The DNA here is from genome assembly GCF_004798865.1 of Varanus komodoensis. Lineage (NCBI taxonomy): Eukaryota > Metazoa > Chordata > Lepidosauria > Squamata > Varanidae > Varanus > Varanus komodoensis. Next base: position 12,273,531 of record NW_025335727.1, on the reverse strand, counting down.
TTGCACTCTTCTGCTGGTGTCAAGCTGTGCTGCCAAAAAGCTAGGCCCATAATCTAATTGCCCCCTTCCCCCATAATAGCCTCCTTGCCATACTTTGGAATGAACATAAAAAGCACAAGAACTCAGAATGGCATCTGAAAGTATTACAGCAGGCAGATAAGAATACAGAAAGCAGCTGAATGCAAGGTGACTATTCTAGACAGTACTGCCTGCTTCTCTGCAGCTAGAAAATGGCAGGTAAAACTCTGGACAAAACCATATAAGATATGGAGGGGCAGGGGAACAGAGAGTACCCTGTGGGAATGAAGCAAACAGTGATATGTCTGTTGCTAGATAAACAGGTAGTACAGGCTGTGGTCATTGAATACCAGAGCATGGAAATCACAATGTGGCTTTCAGATGTCATGAGAAATCCTCATTGTATGCAGAAGCCATAGAATATACTATTGTTTCTTACCATGGTTTCTAAAGATAAAACATGCTGGCTTCAAATGACATAACAGACAAACAATCATAATATGCCATTGTGGCTTATGTCATGCAAATCTTGTTAATGGCTGGGTCTGCATGTCATGCGAAGTCATGGTGATTTATGACCCATATTATTCTGTTGTATCATCTGGATCAAGCTATTCTGCATTGTACCTTTCATTTTCTGGAATCACAGAGTGAATCCATGATGTGTTCTAAGGTTTCCAAATTTCACCATGACTTCTTGGGTCATCCAGGCCTGGGAACTCCACTGTTGGTATGGAAATTCCATAGAGTCTTGTGAAGAAAGCAGCTGCAGAAATGGCCACCAAGACTTCTATACTACCCTCAGTTTCCTAGCAACGTGCATGTCATCACCTGCTTTGTTCTTATTGGCTGAGCATTGTGCCCATATTCATGTTTACAATTGGAAACAAGAATAAAGTGGATAAATACATGGAGGGAGAAATGGGGAACCCTGAGAAAAAATTGGTATGATATAATAAAAAATCCTTTGTGAGCTGGAGCGGCTAAGACATGTTGCAGAGATGCAGGTACATCAGGAGTGGGAAGAGGGGGAACCATAGTTGACCAGCCAGAACAAGGCTGTTGAGAGTAGCTATGGGTGAGAAATCTAGTTTGGGGGAGGAATCTGTCAGATTTCCTTGGCTTGGCTCCATGGACTGCAGCCTGCCTTCTCTTTGCCTTGAATGCAACTCATGCTGAGCATCCATGTGGGTGCCTGGTGGGAAACAAGTCCAAGTGAGTCAGCAAGAATGGCTTCCACGCTCACTGGATGCCACCCACGTGCCTGCTGTGCATGCTGAGTTCTGCTTCCACACATGTGACTTGCAGGCTTTGTGTACTTTGTGTACTTTGCACAAAGAAGGGGTCCACTAGCCTTCCCAAGCATTTGTGGACTTGATCTTGGCATGCAAACACAAGAGAACCAGTTTTCAGTTTGCTAGATTCCAGCATGCCGAGTTCAGATCTTCAGAGAGCAAAGCAAGGAAGGAATGTTTGCTCATGTGGGCTGCTGGATCGCACAGTAAGAGCAGGAGGATGGAGTGGTAAATTTGGGGAAAACTTCATGCCATAGAAACTGTACAGGGTGATTTGCCATGATATGTGAACCCACCCCATATGCAGTGTCCTAGAGGTGCCTCAGCCCCGTCTCTAAGGCTGAGCTCACAAATGGGTGAATTCAGAAAACTTACACGGTGAAGGAGATTGCGTGTTCCATCATGGATAGGACACTCATAATTGTGTGAATTCACAGGTTTTTGAACAGCCTCATTAATTGTACCCTTACTTAGAAGTATGTCCCACTAAACCCTATTTCCAGGAACATGTGCTCTAGAACACACTTGGAGGCAGAGCAATCATTCCCTGATGTTAATAGTTCAGAAGGTAATGTCCCATTGAATTAGACCAAGAATGATATTTACCCAACATTACAGGAAAGAAAGGTCACCTAAGAGAAGATTAAATCTCATGACTTTTTAAAGACAGATTTCATTTATTCCTTATTTGTTTATTTATGATTTTATCCCACTATAACCTAGGAATGGGCAAAACTGTCAGTTTGGGTTTTACTTCATTCCCCAACCTTAAGCATTTTTCCATCCCATCTCTATATTATTTTGGGATTTCTAAAAACCCCACGGCATTAAAATTTATATGCATTTTCAAGTACATTTCACCAGGTATTTGTATTTTTCTATACACCTTTCCCTAATAGATGCAATTTTGAACACTATTTTCACTAATATATGCATTTTTGTGTGCATTTTTCCTAATATACCATTTTGAGTGGACTATTGTATAATAAGATTCAGATAAGTGCAAATACTGAGGTATTTCTGTGTTCCAGTTTGTGAGTTGCTTCAGGAAGTGCAAATTCAATATGTCTGCATTATCATACACCAAATGACTTTTCCTTTGTACCTACATTTCCCAAAAGTCTGGGTCTTTCATTAGCCATTAAAAAATAAAATGGAAATATACAAAACCAATATATTAATTACAGTGAATCCCAAAGAAATTTGTAAATGTCTCCAAGCTCAAAAAATATAACAGTGAATTTGAACAGCCACCTAAATTGGATTGTCAGCAGTCACAACTGCTGGTCTGAAAAGTGGGACAACATATTTCTATTTTCAGACATTCAGAAATTCATTTGGGATTGCCAGCATTCAAGCCAATGTTAGTGCACTCCAAATCTGCAGTCGTTCAGGCTGCAATTCAGTACACATTTATCTTAGAATAAGCCCCATTAAACATAGTAACAGCATAAGTTTGTGGTCATCTGGACTGGATTGTATCTTTTTTCTGACTAAGAGAGGGTGCCTGGGTGGAATCATGTATAAAATAGACTTATTAGAACAGATAGGAAGAGAAAACCTCATCCCAGCGGTTTTTAACTTGGCCACTGAAAGCCAAGCCCAGAAAAGAAGTTTTGTAATAGTTCTGAAAGAGGCTCAGAATTTTGTTTTGCTGGCTGCAAAGAGAAGTTCCACAACTGCCAAGTGGCCAATACCTGTCCCTATATACATGATGCTCCAAACTGGCCCAGAATTGGCATTATTGAAGGAGAGGCTGGTTAAAAGAATGAAGGGGAGGAATACATGGACAGTTTTTATAAGGGTGGGAAGTAAGCAATGTTGCTTACTAGGAATGTTGTACTAGCATCTGTACTAGGAATGATACTATTTAAATTTGTGAATGACTTAGACTCAGGAATGATAGATGAAAGAGTGTGTGGGCGTGAGTCACCCTCTGTGGATGCCTCCAAAGAGCAGCTTTCAGTACCAGTTCCAATTCTGCCCAAGGGCATGTCTGCCTACCTGCTGTCGGCTGATCCCAAGGCCCAATCCCGATCCACTAGGCCATCTGAAGCCTTGGCACCAGATCTTACTCTTTAGTCTGAGCAATTCATCCTTAGTATAAGGATCTTGCCTAACACAGATATTGCAGCTGTGTTTACTAAAGGCACATCCAGACAGTTGCAAATTAGAAGGCTATATAGTTATATTGGAAGATTGCATTCTGATCCTCAACACGTTAAGAGAATATCACAGCCGCATTCGATATGATGCATTATAAATTAGCATGCAGCATGCAAATGCTTCCCCTTTGTAAATAGAGATTTAGAAATGCAACCTGATCTAAGAGAGTCCCAGTCCCAGTTGGAATTGTAGATTTATTCTTTTTCCTTGTTGTTAAATACGGATTTAGATGGGTCTTCAATCTAAGTTGGATTATAAACTGTCACAAAGAAGAACACTGGCAGCTAGGTGTTTGTTTCAGAGATGATGGCTCCTGAGAAACCTGAGCTTTGCAAATTCTGATATGAACACATCCTAAATAATGCAAGGTAAAATGGAACTTACTTACCCACCAGACGTTTCACTGATAGAAATCTGGAAACATTTAGAATCAGTAACTGTTGTTCTGATGCAGTTATTGGCTCTATAAACACACTCAAATACATTTAAAATATATTTTCTGAGAGAGACCAATTCTGAGAATGTTTTGAGAACCTATGCATTAAAATCTGAATTTCCATGCCAGCTTTCTTTTTTTCATAAGAGGAAGAATTTACAGCTTAATGAAGAAATGGACTGGAATGCCTCTGGGTGGACACATGAAAAAAATGACACATACTAGAAATGGACTGGTTCTCCCATTCAGAGTTGAAACATATAAATAAAAGGGACTGGACACAATTATGGTTTGAACTGAGCAGAACAATTTCATTCCCAAGTAACGTTAGGAATCAGAAGATGGCAGCAAAATCTCATAAACTGTTTTTTGTGTGTCTCAGCTGAGCAATAACATGTCCTGAGAATAAATACAGACAGAGAATAGATGGTGATGTGGCTTAATGACCACGTTAGAATGAGGTTGGGATGCCCTTCTTTGAATGTCAGCTCAAATAAGGCTCAGCAAAATATTTCCATACCACACCAGAAGGCATTCTTTGTCACTCCTAACATTTTGAGAACAGCTTAAAAGGCTTCAGTCCTGCACATAGCAGTGCCTTTGCCCCAGGTCAGTCTACAAAAGAATCTACCTGGAATCTGTGTACATAAAGTGATTCAAGCCCCATTAGGCAATGACATGATCATGTGAGGGCTTGCTGTGGATAGAATGCCACGCATGCCAACTTCAGCCCCTAAATCTTTGGGTGTGTGGCACCAGCCTCTCAGTTCAGACCTTGCCATGTTGAACTGGCAAAGTCTGAAAGGGAGTTATGTTCATAATTGCTTAAACACGAGTCAAACTTTCCACGGAAGTAGGAACACTGAGAAGGTAATTGCATGGAGAGTTCTACTCACATTCTAGTGAATCTGAGTCTCTGGCATGCAACCCTGAAGGGATTGCCCTGGGGGGTATGTGTTCTTTGATGGGAAATTCTGTCTAAACCGCGGTAAAAGGGGAACTTGAATCTAGATAAGATATTTTACTTCATTCTCCCAGCTCCAAGCACCATTCTGTGAGTTATGGAGGTGATCTGCCTGCTTTGTATGTTTGTATACCTTTCTTTATGCAATTTTGTACACTGAACCATCACAGTTATTCATCAAAGAGAAATGTTTTAAATAGGGATGAAAAGAGCTACCTCGCTCCACTCCTCTTCAGGGTGTATGTGTGCCCCGTTTCCCACTCTCCCCAAAGTCCAGATAAAGATGGAGACCTCTGGCTCTTCTGATGTTGCTGGATACCAACTGCAGCCCATAGATCCAATGTCAGGGATGACAGGATCTGTACCATGTCAATATTGGAAGTGTCCCAGCTTTGCTGTGCCTTAATTTAGATGCACTCCTAAAATAAAGAGATGCACTCTGGAGAATACAGAGCTAGCTGCAGCTTTCAGTTTCTTTATTTCATCTGCATCTTCCCTACATTAACAAAATAATCCAAAATAATCCAATGAACAATAATGGTGTGATGGTGCATTGGTTGCATCAAGCATATTTCAGCAACAGGAGCAGCTCCTTAAAAGTTCAGAATAAAAACTGGAGTGGATACACCATCTCCATGATATTGGAGCCACCAGCCAACACTGCTGCAAATCCTCTGCCTGACATGATCAGATCCCTCAGGTGAAAAGTCCCAAAAGGATCTTTCCAGAGTTCCAAGCTAGCTCTGCTTACTGTCTCCTGGCTTGAACAGCAGTCCTTCTCTTTCTGTATATACTGAGAGGGTTGTTTTTCACCATCCTTAGCTAGGAAGAGGGAGTAGGTAGTGTATGCCCTTTAGTTCACAGTTCTTCCCATTCTGAAATTCAAAGTTGTTCCAGCTATTGATTATTCATTTTGAGCAATTAACTAGCGATCTTCCCAATGAAAGGGAAGCTTGACTATACCTGGCTGTTGGTTTGATCAGTAAGGAGCATCTGTCTTAATCTTGCCCATACTCTGAAGTCTTTTTGCAACCTGTGCCTATCCCAGCTTTGTTGTTGTTGTTAGTCGCGAAGTCATGTCTGACCCATCGCGACCTCATGGACAACATTCCTCCAGGCCTTCCTGCCCTCCACCATCCCCCGGAGTCCAACCAAGCTCACACCAACTGCTTCAGTGACTCCATCTAGCCACCTCATCTTCTGCCGTCCCCTTCTTCTTTTGCCATCTATTGTTCCCAGCATTAGGCTCTTCTCCAGGGAGTCCTTCCTTCTCATTAGGTGGCCAAAGTATTTGAGTTTCATCTTCAGGATCTGGCCTTCTAAAGAGCAGTCAGGGTTGATCTCCTCTAGGACTGACCAGTTTGATCGCCTTGTGGTCCAAGGGACTCGCAGGAGTCTCCTCCAGCACCACAATTCAAAGCCCTCAATCCTTTTGTGCTCAGCCTTCCTTATGGTCCAGCTTTCACAGCCATACATTGCAACGGGGAAAACCATTGCCTTGACTATATGCACTTTTGTTGGCAGGGTGATTTTTCTGCTTTTTAGTATGCTGTCTAGATTTGCCATAGCTTTCCTCCCCAGTAGCAAGTGTCTTTTAATTTCTTGGCTGCAGTCCCTATCTGCGTTGATCTTGGAGCCCAGGAAAATAAAATCTGTCACTACCTCCATTTCTTCCCCACCTATTTGCCTGGAAGTGAGAGACCCAAATGCCATGATCTTAGCTTTCTTAATATTGAGTTTCAAGCCAGCTTTTGCACTCTCCTCCTTCACTCACATCAAGAGGCTCTTTAGTTCCTCTTCACTTTCTGCCATGAGAGTGGTATCATCTGCATATCTGAGGTTGTTGATATTTCTCCCAGCAATCTTAATTCCAACTGGTGATTCATCTAGCCCCACCTTTCTCATGATGTGCTCTGCATATAAGTTAAATAGGCAGGGCGACAGTATACAGCCTTGCCGAACTCCTTTCTCAATTTTGAACCAATCAGTGGTTCCATGTCCAGTTCTCACTGTTGCTTCTTGACCCGCATATAGGTTTCTCAAGAGACAAATAAGATGGTCTGGTACTCCCATCTCTTTAAGAACTTGCCACAATTTGTTGTGATCCACACAATCAAAGGCTTTAGCATAGTCAATGAAGCAGAAGTAGATGTTTTTCTGGAACTTCCTAGCTTTCTCCATGATCCAACGTATGTTGGCAATTTGATGTCTAGTTCCTCTCCCTCTTCGAAATCCTGCCTGTACTTCTGGTAGTTCTCGGTAGAATTTTGAGTATAACTTTGCTAGCATGTGAAATGAGTGCAATGGTGCGGTAGTTTGAACATTCTTTGGCATTGCCCTTCTTTGGGATCAGAATGTAAACTGACCTTTTCCAATCCTGTGGCCACTGTTAAGTTTTCCAAATTTGCTGGCATATTGAGTGTAGCACTTTTACTGCATCGTCTTTTAGGATTTTGAATAGCTCAACTGGGATACTGTTGCCTCCACAAGCTTTGTTGTTGCTCAGACTTCCTAAGGCCCATTTGACTTCACATTCCAGGATGTCTGACTCGAGGTCAGTGACCACCTCCTCGTGGTTATCAGGGACATTAAGCGCTTTCTCGTATAGTTCTTCTGTGTAATCTTGCCACCTCTTAATCTCTTCTGCCTCTGTTAGGTCCCTGCCATTTTGGTCCTTTATCATGCCCATCTTTGCATGAAACGTTCCCTTCATATCTCCAATTTTCTTGAAGAGATCTCTGGTCCTCCCTATTCTATTGTTTTCTTCTATTTCTTTGCACTGTTCATTTAAGAAGGCATTCTTATCTCTTCTAGCTGTTCTCTGGAATTCTGCATTCAGTTGTTTGTATCTTTCTCTTTCTCCCTTGCCTTTCGCTTCCCTTCTTTCCTCAGCTATTTGTAGAGCTTCCTCAGACAGCCATTTTGCTTTCTTGTATTTCTTTTTCTTTGGGATGGTTTTAGTTGCTGCCTCTTGTAAAATGTTGTGAACCTCCGTCCATAGTTCTTCAGACACTCTGTCTATCAGATCTAATTCCTTAAATCTGTTTGTCACCTCTACTGTATATTCATCAGGGATATGATTTAGGTCATACCTGAGTGGCCTAGTGCTTTTCCCTACTTTCTTCAACTTAAGCCTAAATTTTGCAACCAGAAGCTCATGATCTGAATCACAGTCGGCTCCTGGTCTAGTTTTTACTGACTGTATAGAGCTTCTCCATCTTTGGCTGCAGAGCACATAGTCAATCTGATTTCTGTTTTGACTATCTGGGGACGTCCATGTGTAGAGTCATCTCTTGGGTTGTTGGAAAAGAGTGTTTGCGATGACCATCGTATTCTCTTGACAAAATTCAACCAGCCTGTGTCCTGCTTCATTTTGTACTCCAAGGCCAAACTTGCCTGTTATTCCAGTTATCTTTTGGCTTCCTACTTTAGCAGTCCAATCCCCCATGATGATAAGGACATCATTTTTTGGAGTTAATTCTAGAAGGTGCTGTAGGCCTTCATAGAACTGGTCAACTACAGCCTCTTCAGCACCAGTGGTTGGGGCATAGACTTGGACTATTGTGATGTTGAATGGTTTGCCTTGGATTAGAACTGAGATCATTCTGTCATTTTGGAGATTGTATCCCAGTACTGCTTTTCCTACTCTTTTATTGACTATGAAGGCTACTCCATTTCTTCTGAGGGATTCTTGCCTGCAGTAGTATACCTGATGGTCATCTGAATTAAATTCACCCATTCCTGTCCATTTTAGTTCACTGATTCCTAAGATGTCGATGTTCAGTCTTGTCATCTCTTGTTTGATCACATCCAGCTTGCCTTGATTCATGGATCTTACATTCCAGGTTCCTATGGAGTATAGATTTTTGCAGCATCAGACTCTCCTTTCACCACCAGATACATCAGCAACTGAGTGTCCTTTCGGCTTTGACCCAGTCGCTTCATTCTTTCTGGCACTACTAGTACTAGCCCTCTGCTCTTCCCCAGTAGCATATTGGACACCTTCCGACCTGAGGGGCTCATCTTCCAGCGTCATATCTTTTTGCCTTTTGGTACTGTCCATGGGGTTTTCATGGCAAAGATACTGGAGTGGGTTGCCATTTTCTTCTCCAGTGGATCACGTTTTGTCAGAGCTCTCTGCTATGACCTGTCCGTCTTGGGTGACCATGCACGGCATAGCTCATAGCTTCACTGAGCTACGCAAGCCCCTTCACCATGACAAGGCAGTGATCCAGCTTGGATGGTGGCAATTCAGCATTTCTTGCTCCCAGTTAGCAACATAAAATGCGGGTGAATAGCTCTGCATTCACTGTTGGAAGAATCTAAATAGGAAGGAGAGCCACTGAATGTTTTATAAGTCCTAGCAACTTAGTTCCTTTGTAAATCTTTGAAGAGAATTTTGTCTTTGAAATACAGGCAAGACAGACTGCTCTTATCCTGCTTCTAATTTTGAATGAACCCAAGGCATTACTTGAGGAAAACAAATAGAATAAAGTTCTTCTCCAGTTCTGCTGTGTGAGTATGAAACCTGACAAGCTGATTTGGGCAGATAAGCATCATTTTGTTTGAGGTGCCAAAGATTAAAAAATAGCCCTGATTTATTTATTTATTTCATGATGATAGGATAGGGGAAATACTGATTTGAATAAGTAACATTTTTCTTCTCTTGCTCAGATCTCAGGAAAAAAAGCTTGGATTATTGCTTGCTTTGGACCTGTATATCATCTTCCCTGGATTATTTTATGAAGATTTAATGTTGACCTGGTTAGAAAAAAATACCCTTCTTTGAATATTCCTGGCTCTGTTTCTAATTTCCCAGCTTCCATTTCTTCTATCTATCCTTTTTCTGGGAAGAATTTCAGGGAATATGTGCAGTGTGCAGTTTTTCCTAGTCATGATGTTCTGAGAAAATGTGGCATTGGTTTGATGCTTATCGAAATATTCCTTCAGGGAAAAAAAAAAAACCAGGAATGGTATTTAAGCATTACACCCCACAAGGCAAGGGACCTAGGGGTGAGCCAAGAGAGTCATTCATGGCCCAGTTCCCTGCCCCACTTGTAGGTGACTAACCGGGGTGTGCAGCTATTCTTGGAAAAGAAGAAAAAAAGAAGGAAATAAGGAAAAATGGTGCAAATGGAATAAACCCTCCCCCAACTGTGAAAAACTTTTCATTGATTTGCATATTTTTATGTACAATTATTCCTAGAATTAATATTCTTACCTTTGCCACAATGAAATGAGATTTGACAATGATTTAAAAGTTGTTTTTACATTGTTTTGAAATGTTTTGTTTCCTATATATGTTGAACTGTTATACCCTTGTTAATGCTATTTGTTATTTCTGCATATTGTTATTATGTAGAAGTAGTTGTTCTATTTTGACTTTGTTTTGAGCTGCCTGAGTCTAACCTATACATTTCTGTGGAAAGATAGTTTAAAAACAAATTGAAAGATGACCTGAATATACAAAGTTTGAAAACTGCTATTCTGCTAATTCTTTTAGTTAGAAATGAAGCTCCTTCTAAATCCTGGTTTTGGTTATTGTGTCTCATTGCCTTTTTCAGAAGCAATGGGGTTTTCAGAAGGCAGAACCACTTCATTTCAGTACTATTGAGAACAAGAAGTGTTACAGGTTTGCACACTTTTTCATTAATTGATGTACCCTTTCAGGAAGCCAACAGTAACTGTACTATCAGCTCAAGGATGTGAGAGTGAAGTAGGCATCAAAGACAAGAAGACAAGATCATTCTTGCTTGTTGCTTCTCTAGCTGAAGTTTTCCCCCATAATTTTTCTAGATAGTGTGCAACAAATAATCTTTAACTAGTCACTAGAGTAGCTAAGATTGTTCTGATGTTCCCAGTTGCAGACCAAGTAACTTTGCTGGTAGAAGACAAGTCTTCATCTTATCCTGCCTCCTGCAATTGAGGAGAGAAGTTTTTGAAAGACATTTTTTTCTGTTTATCTATTCCTGCTACTCATTCTGAAGCTTAAATAGTACTATATAGTACTATATTTTAGAAGATAAGCATTTTACCAAGAAGTGAATACTTCTTTTTTTAGTTCTTATTTTTGCAGAATAACTTTTGAGTTCATACATCTTTGCTGAACAACTGTGTATTTTCATAATATTTCTTACCTTTAATCCATGACTACAAAATATGATGACACTATCTTACACTCATGAAGTATCACTTTTGGCAGAACTACTGACTGAATGTTGAGGATATTGAATAAATGACATTCTTGGGGATGAAGTGGGGATTTTTCATCAGTATGATGCAGCTGCTCCTTCCAATGTGGGAAAGCTTTGGAAAATGGCCATAATGAGTGCTATTTGCTTAGGACTTAAACAGTGTCTTATTTCTTTCTCTGAACTCTCTTGCACCGATTGTCGAGCCGGATCTCGACACACAAAACCATGAGTTCTGAATGGGTTATAACCACTTCAGCAAGCCACCATCACTGAAGTTAGATGACCCACTGAAGGTATTGGGGCCATTGCATCACTGGCACAAGTGGGTTACTATGGCTTATTTGCTATCTTTATTCTGTGTGAACTGGACTCATGTTAAGTCTACTTACAGAGGGAAAGCTCAATCAGAGCTAAGCATACAAACTTGCTCAACATGCGTGGGGAAATTGTTCATTGGTATTAGTGGCAACTGGTGAAACAGGTAGTAGTATTATGAGTACTTTATTCACTGCGCGCGCGCGCGCGCACGCGCGCGCGCGCGCTCTCTCTCTCTCTCTCTCTCTCTCTCTCTCTCTCTGTATATTCCATAACATTTTAATGCATCCAATCAATTTCAACTAAATAAACACATTTACCACAAAACAAAACAAAAACCTTTACCACTGAATTGTTTCTAAATTACTGGCTCAAATGGATTTCTATCACCAAAGTCCATTCTTACTTTACAGAAATAGAACTCAGTTCTGCAACTTCAATCATGTTGAACAAAATATATTGATTTCTTCCCTTTTCTAACTGTGTATAGCACTAATGCCAATAAAAACTTAATAAAATAAAACTAAACCTTCTGACCTTTTTCCTTTTCAGTAATGCAAAAAATCCACAGAAAGCAAATTCTAATCAGTAGAAATCAGTCAAAGGTTATTTTTTAATAGGGTTCAGCTTGTACTTCCAGCAAAGCACAAAGTTGCCATGGATATAAAGGGACGATGCACATCAACACACCAGTAGTTTAGAAACACTGATCCTCTGAAATATTTTACCCAAAAGGGATGATCATTGAAGAACTGTACTTCAGTGAAATTTTGAAAAGAAAACATATGAAGTTTTGTTTTGTTTTTATTGGAACCAACATACTCCAAAAGCTTTGGAACTATTCCTATGCTCAAACAGAAAGGTGGATAGCTAAAACAATAGACATTTTGCTATGGACCAGCTCATTGGTCTATCTATTGCAGTACTAGACTTGTTCTTTTAAACAGAGATGCCAGAGATCTAACAAAAGTTCTGAAGGCCTGTCTAGTCCAGTGTTGTGTTGGCTACAGTCTTCAAGTGAAGTCTGGAACCCAGATACAGGAAATGAAGGCAATAGCTCCATCCTGGTATTTAATGGATAGCATAACACAGAGTCACATAATACGTCTAAATCTTTTTGTTTCACTTATTCTCTTGATAATGCAATGTTTCAGATTCTAAGGGCCCTTGTGAAAGAAGTAGGGGAGATGTTATGATCTGGACCAGTGCCCTCTGAAATTTATTTTAAACTTTTGTATACTGTCCCATCACAGACATCCTGAGATGGTTCACAACAGCAATAATTAAAATAAAAAGTGAAAGTAGAACAGCATCCAATATTAGATGTAAAACCACAGATTAAAACAGTAACCACAGATTTAAATTAGCAATTAAAATACTGGGGAAAAAAACCCACCAGGATGCCCTGGTATCTAGTTTTAAGATCTTATCAGGGCCCCTTGCAACCCAAGATAGGGTTCTGTATTTCTGATTCTTGAATGGTTATGTTCTTGTATTTATTTATCCCTTACTTAGGCTAGCTCTATACTGCTCTATATCCAAATAGATTCCTGGTTTTTAATGTTGCTATTCATTCATTCATTCATTTTTATAATCATTTTAATTACAGTTTTAATTGGGTTTATTATTGCTAGACTCCCTGAGTGCCATTTTTGGTGGAAAGTTGGGCTAAAATTGGGGGGAAAAAGTCTTCTTAGATGTAGTGTTAGAAGGTTCCTAATAGTGATGTCAGACATGTAACAACAATGCAGTGGTCTAGACCAAGTCTGGACACTGCATTCCCATCAAGCCAATTTCAGTTAATCAGTCACGTATTGCAACTAATGACAGGTGAATTGATGGTTTATTCAAATAATAACCAATGCTTCCATATGAGATTGGATGAGAGTTTGCTATGAACCTTCTTTAATATGAAATCTTATTCTGTGTTTACACAATAAGCTTTTGCTCATGCTGAAGGTGCATCTTGGGAACTGTGCTGTGGAATCATGTAGTGTGGAATACTGTCATGCATCATCACATTATATGCCCCCGCTCTGATAGGGTTTTTTTTTTAAAGTGACCTGCCTACATAATGACAAAGTGCAATGTTAAATCACTGTTGCCAATCACCCATATGAAGATGGACTCACAGAGCCTTCCTTCCTGGAGCTAGAGCTCTGCTGGTGATGATGATATGGATGAGAGAAGCAGGTAATGAGACTGCTTCAAGTGAGATTTTTGAGGCCTAGGTCATTGCATGAGTGAGAGGTTGTTTTCCTTTGAGAAGACAGGCAAATTGAGAGCCAGTGTGGGTAGTTAGAATATTGGACTTCGGACCTAGGAGATCTGGGTTCTGGTCCCACTCACTCATGAAGTTCACTGGGTGACTTTGGGCCCATCATTCACTCTCGGCCTAACCTCCCTCTGGTGACCTTAAATTGAAGCTATGTAACTCACTTGGGATTCCTCACAAGAGAAAAAGGCAGAATATAAACGCAACATGGTTTGGTGATCTTCTTACTGGGCCTGCTCTGAAGCTTGAAACCAATTTTATTTTCTTTATTTTAAAATTTATATGCTGCCCTCTGATCCTAGGGGATTCTCTAGGCAGCTTATAGCAAGCAAGCAATGTTACAGATATTAAAACATGAATATTAAATATATTAATCCTGAATTTAATAGCGATGTTTTGCTTCATTATTGCTACAAAGACATGCATTAGGAACCTTTGCAGTAACAGGTTTTGATCAATGAGCCTATGATATTTGGCAGTGGAGCATCTGTGACCTGACAGATACCTAATACCCACTTACCTGTGTTTGTAGTTTCAGGCAGGCAGGAAAACTAGAAGGTTTATCTTGTCTTTTATAGTCTGTTGCCCCTAGTTTGTTGACCTTGCTCAGAAAGGAACCCATCAATATTGCTTCCCCGACAGTAATTTCTAAGCCATGATTTGTCCAACTGCAGAAATTTCTTGCATGGAAAATGGTCAATGTACCATCACAAACCCATTTGTTCGGTTAAGTGTTATGGTCAACCTGCTTCAGCTGTTCTCATTTCACAGCCTGGAATTCAGGAATCAAACAAATGGGGCACCTCAGCCATCTGTTTCTTCTTCAGAATCACCCCAAGTGTTGCTCTCTAGAAAAATAGTCCCAGACAAAAAATCTGGAAGCTAGTAGGGGAAAGAGGCCCAGTCCTACCAGGCTTAATCTCTCTAGATCAGATTCAGAGTGGGAGGGGATAAGCCGTACTCAGCAGAGGCTTCTGAACTGTCAAGGTCCGATGCCAGATTACCCAGACAGAGTGTGGAAACCATGCCATCTTGGAGCAGAAGGGAGACCCAGAACAAGGACCCAGAATTCAATTCTTCACATGGGCAGACACTATACCCACCTATCAAAGGGATCATTACTATTTGTAAATCTGCAGAGTTGGACAAAGGACTGTGCTCCTATGGTTTCCTCTAAATCTGCTGGAAAGGAAGAAGTGGAAAGTGGGAAGGTGTGCTCACAACTGCAGGTTCCACGTGGCTTCCTTTAGCATCAATGCATTTAGAACTGGGGTGTAGGATTTAAAAGATAATGCAGTTGATTTTCCTTTCTTTTCTTTTTCCAATGAGTAATTTATCTCAGGACCCACATACACACACACACACTCCAAAAACTGGCAGACAGATAATTTACAATTGTTGTGGGTATTTTCCAGACTCCCTTGGTATATGAGCTGAGAAATTCAGTTTTGACAAATGTGCCTGGCAGGGAAGAGAGAACATTTGGCACATGGATTCAAGATAAGAATGTGATCAAAATATTCTCTGGCATCTTAAAAGCGTGTTTGTGAAAGACAGATTTATTTGCAGTCTTGGGAATTATTGTACTGCAATACACTTACTGGCAGAAGGTGAACATTCATTCACTGATGCAATACAGGTCTGGCTGTGATGGACAATGCCCTCAAGATTCATCAAACCTTGGGGCAGATGCTTAGGATAATCAACATTTGCAATAAACATTTATAATAATAAAAGTCAAACAAACACAAAAAGTCTCAAACAGAAAAAGTCTCAAAGGAGAAAAGTATCTTTTGATCACCAGTAGAATGAGCTGCGAAAAATACAGTTCATTTCAGTACAAAATGAAATGAATAGAATACTGGGGAATGCTGTCCACAATGGTTTTTGAGATCGATTTGACTGACTATGTCAGCCATATGTAATGGCCAGTGGCTAAAACATGAGGGTTTGTTGTCAAATCCAATAGTCCCTCAACTGAATTGATCTTAGAGCCAGCTGAAACACCCAGAAAATGCAGGATATGGGCCATTGCTACCTAAGTACCAGCTCATTAATTTCATATTCAAACTTTCCTTTTGGGTATTTAATGATTGATTGATTTATTTATACATGAATTTATAGGCCGCCTATAACTGCTGAGGCCTTCCTAGTGTAGGAAGGGTGTACTGTTTAAGATTTCATGCCTGGGGTTTTAGAACAGAGGGTGCAGGTTTGGGCCCTTGTTATATAAACCTTCAGGGTGTCCTGCAAAGTATAATAGCCCTTTGGCTCAGGGGTGAGCCAGAATTAGAGGAAGGGGTGTTGGCAGTCTACTTTGCTGGCTTGGTATTCAGTTCAAGCAGCCTTCTCTTCCTGCCTGCACTGCTGGGGCATTGGGAAATCCCCTTCCTTTGCTAGCAATAACCAAGAGGAAAACTCTGAACACTTACTCCAAAATCAAAATGTCCCTGCTTGCAGAAAATTCACACATGATTAAGAAATGTAACGAATGGAAAGACATTTCTCAATGTGGAAGTGGTTTTTAAATAGGAAAATTGTTTTCAAAATGTGTCTATTAAGCAAAAAGGGCCACAGAAGTATTTGGATGAGTAAAATACGAGTGTCCATGCAGATGTTAAAAATTCCACGCAGATGTTAAAAAGACTAGGCAACCAACTTTTTTTTTGTATATGCATGACTTCTCACATAGATCCATAAATCGAAATGCAACTCCCTTATGTAAGAGACTTATTCTTGTTGATCTACAACAAAAAGAAAAACAAAGCAAAATAAAAATAGAAACAAGATAAAATTCCCTTTGGGAAATTTGAAGAAATTTACTGGGCCAATTACTACCAAAGTGCTGCAGTCAGTAATAATTTATTTGACAATACTAAGAAGTCCCGTTTGGAAATGAGATCTGTCATCTTAAATACATGGTTCCTTCTTCGACATCACCGTGAGATGGTTCTGCTTTAAAGCCATGTCAAACCAGGAGCAGGCTTAAAAAGCTTTCCCTCTCTTTGCTGCATGTCTTCTAAGCAGCTTCTGTGATGTGTATAGAATACTTTTGAGTATTGGACCACCTACTGTGATGTCCTGGAACAGCAAATCACTCTTAATCCTTTTTAATTATTTCTCACTCATCCCTCTTATCACCAATAGCAAGGATGTGTCTCAAACTCCATCAGGACAGGAGACCAGGATGATACAATGGTGTTTCAAACAATGATCAAAAATAAAAAGAAACCCAATTGTTCAGAATATGTAAGGAACTTAAAAAAAGCAGAAAATGTCATCCTTCTCCACCCCAAGAGGATAGCAGATGTTTGTTTGCCAAAATTCAAAACTCTATCAGTACATTCAGTCACTCAGATCCAATATCTTCTTCCATGTTATGGTGAGTAAACTGCTTGATACAAGCATGGCTAAAGCACTGTCACAATTATCCTGAGATTTGTGTTAGAAAGAAGGAGCTGCTGTATACCAAGGCACTTCCATTGGTCTATCTAGCATAGTTGACTTCTCTGACTCACTTTTTTCGGAGGTGGTGGTGGGTGGGGGAGCTGTTTCCCAGTCCTTTTACTTGAAATCATTTCCACTAGAAATGTCGAAGACTAAATATGAAAGTGTTCTGCCACTGAATTTGGGTCACCAGATTAGGGACGATGAAGAATTCTGCAAGAGATTCAAGAGAATGTGAACTTCTTTTCCAAAACTGTGTATTCTAAAGTGGGCTTGCTTTTCTCTCGAACTTCGTTCTGGAAGCGAAGTGTCAGCACCTCTAGTATTTTTGTAAAACCTTCATTGTTCAACTAGCATTGCATGGTTGGTGTAGTAGGTGTAGACTAATATGTGTAGTAGGTGTAGACTAATTTTAATTTCCTTTAATATTTACATCTGATTTTCAGCATCTAAACTATGTTCAGTTTCACAAGTCTCTGATGTGTGCAGGTTAGCAATCTAATGGGTATCTAAAGGAATGCTTGCGTCCATATATGCCCTCCCGCCCCTTGAGATCAGCAACAGATGCCCTTCTCCAGGAACCCTCTGTGAATGATATTAGGAGGGTGAGTACCCGGAGGAGGGCCTTCTCTGCGGTGGTGCCCCACCTATGGAATGCGCTCCCCAGAGAGGTCCGCCTGGCACTGTCGTTATTTGTTTTTCAGCGCCAGGCTAAGACCTTTTTATTTAAAACTTATTTTAAGTGTTAATTTATTGGCTATTTGTAGGATTTTAAAATTTTTAAGCCGAGATGCACCGGGATTTAATATTTTTATTGTATAATCTTTGTTTTTGTTGTAAGCCACCCAGAGGCTTTGTTGCGATGGGGGCAGCATAAAAATGTTTAAAATAAATAATAAAAAATAAATAATGACTATAAGATCAAAAGAAAAACCTCATGTATTTTTTCAGAAGCATAAGGGACAACAGGAGCTGTCTGACAGCCAGAGGTGGACAACTTTCATAGGTCAAGTGTCAAGTCCCTCTTAGGAGGCACCACCTGGTGCTTGCTGAAATGTCTGCTGCTACTGAATTCATGTATGTCCAGTGAATAGTGAGAACACCTGCATGTCCCAGGTTCAATCCCTGACATCACCAGGTAGAGGTAGGAAAGAATCCTTCCTACCCCTGCAGAGCCACTGCCAGTTGTTGTGGACAACATAAGAAGGACCAATTATCCAAGTCAGTGTAAGGTAGTGGGCCTTAGAAACTGATGTAAAGGTACAGATATGTCCATATGCATGGAGATGATTCTTTGAATAACTTGGCTCCTAAACTTTTAGAACTTTAAGGAGAATTTTGTCTTCTTAAACTATCCCTGAAGTGTGTCCAGACCCACCCACTCCACCACCAAAGAAGGGAGAGAGAAATGGAATAATGAGACATGTGAAATTCAGTTGTGGCTGTTGCATCTTCAAAATAAAGTCCAACTCTATTCTAGCCTCCAGTTGTCTAGATTCTTATGGCAGTGGGTTGATGGCATGCACTATATATGAAATGTTTGAAAATTGCAATGATAATATTAGTCCACCATCCTTTGGGATGACATGGAAAGCCTATAAGGCAAGCAATACAAGCTACAGGGCTCAAATTATTCCAGTAGAGTTTGGAGATCAAAATCTTCCTTGTATTTGTGTGTGTGGGCCAAAACTAAGTAGTTTTATTGAATGCAGTCAATAAAAGCCTGCATTGCTTTCATTTGTAGAGAACAAAGAGATTAATGGTGAGCTGCATTACAGCTGAAAGGACATGTTGGCCCCCAAAGAACTGTGATTCCAAACTTGAGTTACTGATGAAAGATATAATAGGAAATTATGTGTAGAGTGAAGGTCATAGCAGAGTGCATCATAGGTCATGTGCAGATGTTACAAGCTCTATCATCCCTGGCCATTGGTGATGTTAGTGGGAATAATGGGAGTTGGAATCCAGAACTTCTCCACCCTTGGTTTAGTTGCTTCTGCCTTCTGTTGCCCCCTTCCTGATTATTAGGGAACTGGCCTTATAGTAGATTACATAGAAACAGAGTGAGTCAGAAGGGGCCTCCTGGGCCATCTAGTCTGACCTCCGGCACCAGCCGGCCCTGCTCACAACATGCTCACCATGTGGACATCCAGCCTATCCTTGAACACCCGCACCGATGGGGCCTCAACGACTTCTCATGGAAGCCCATTCCACACCCTCGGGGTCTTGACTGTCAGGAAGTGCTTCAGGAAAGCAAAGTCAGGAAAGGACATGATTTGTCCTTCTTAGCCCAGTATTGCGTATCGTGCCTGCAGGAGCTCTCTGTGGTCTCTGGCAGAAACAGAAGCTGAATTGGGACCTTCCTTATGCCAAACCTTTGCTCCACCCCCAAGCTTTGCTCTTACTCTCCATGAATGCTGTATCCCACCTCGGATTCTCCTATTACCAAACCTCCTCCTTCCATAACTACTAGCCTCATGTTGGTTATACATGCTACCTCCTCCAGGCTCTGAGGCAATATGCCACCAAATACTAGCTGCTGCAGAACAACAACAGAAGAAAATGGATACTCTCTTACTACACCTGTGGGCTCCCCATAGGCGTCTGTACAGTGTAGGGTACAGGATGCCCAGGATCAGTCTAACTGTGAAGCAGGGTGAGGAGCCCGCATTAGTGATGCAATGCTCTCCTCTCCCTCTGTCATGTGGGCCCACTGATGCAGGCACTCTGGACAGTCCTCTGCACATTTTGTTCCACTAGCAGAATGGAATGCCGATGCCAAAGGAAGTAATGGTTCCTGAAATGAACGGAAATGTTCATTTCCAGAGAGTGTCAGTTCTGGAGGTTCTCTAACCAGCTTTGTTCTGGAAGTGAGCATTGAAACTTGTTTCTGGTTGTTTCAAGATCTGTTCAGTTGGAGCAATAAGGCAGAACAGAAAACTACTGCATGTTTATTCAAAATCATCCACACTATGTTAAGAGTCTTCCTCTATAATCATGAGGCCTAGGAACATGTTGTTATAGTCTTCCATGCAGGATATCCCTGAGGCCATTTCTATCTCTTCCTAAAAGAGGAAGGATCATTCTAACTCCCCAAGTTATAAGCTCTTTGCTTTTAATTAGAAACTGATAGTGGATATTGCCAGAAACCTTTTAAACAAAGCACCCCAGAGCTAGCTTTCTTAGGATACTCATGAGTCTGTACAGGATCATGGCAACGGTACTAGATAAATCATTTAATTAAGCCTTTAACATATCACTTGTAATTATTTCCAATTAGCCCTAATGAAATGAGGATTGCACAAACAAGCAATATAATCTGGTGATAAGGGCTATTTAATTAATGTGAACAACATGACCAGTACTAATTGATTCATACTTTGATGCTAGGGCACTTTTTTTAAAACACCTGGGGCCTGTTCACATGTCATAGTTCCACTTTCTCACCAAATCACTTTCTCCTTATCCTGTCATTTGTTACGTATCCTTCTCCTTACTTTTCATAGCAAATGAGTTCCAGGATTTTGTATCATTTCCCCTAATACTCATCATAAGGGAGCAATAGCTAAAATGCACACTGGTAAATGCTTATTGGTAAGACAAAGCTGAAACTGATGCTTTCATTACATCATGATCCTAAAAATGTTTACTCAGAAAAATTATGTGTTCAGTGGGACTCACTATTGTATCTAAAATAACTGTCTCAATGCCCAGCCTTTGGAAAGTATTGTTAGCCGCAAAGTCGACCTGTCTCATCATGAGCCCATGGACAACATTCCTCCAGGCTCTCCTATCCTAAACCATCCCTCGGAGTCCACCCAATGTCACATCCACTCCCCCAGTGACTCTATCTAGCCACCTCATCCTCTGCCATCCCCTTCTGTCAATTGTTTCCAGCATCAGGATATTCTCCAGTGAGTTGTTTCTTCTCATTGGAAAGTATTGCACTAGAGGAAAGAAGGATGGGTTGTGTATGCTTCTCCAGCCAATTTATTGCTTACATACTTACCCATCTAGGGATCCTGCAAGTTTGGTGATAGAGGTCTACTTTGATTTGTGCAGTCTTGATGAGACAGGAGGAGAGCCTCACATCACACATTTCCCTGCCCAGAGATGATGATGGTGATGGTGTTGGTGTAGCCTAATGGCAGCCAAGAGACCAGGGATCAGTGAGAAGTCCATTGGGCGTTATCCACTGCCACTGCTGTGCTAACAGAACCCCCTCCTAGTCCAAAAGGAACCAGCAGATCTTGAAACAACCAAAAATGAGCAGAAATGCTTGTTTCTGGAACAAGGAACAAAGGAACTCTGCTGACCTGTTCTGGAAGGGAATATTTCTGCTCATTTCCAGGAAGAGATAGCATCTTGGTACCCCAGGAAGTATGTTCTGTGGGTGAAACAGAATGAATGCAGAGTAAGAACATCATATAATGCCCCTTGGGTTCATCTTTTCATGCAATTTATAAGCCCGTCTTATATCCCAGGACTCCATCTGCAGTCAGAAATCTACACATTTCCATATTCGCAATGTTTTCCACAAAAAAAGTACATTTGTCAAATGCACACAAACATCATGTGTACAAAAACAGGCACTAAAATATCAGTGCAGGGAAAGTAAAAGCTTATACATACAACCAGTATAGAATGAGCATGATGATGAAAAGATGATAAACCAAAGGAAATCAAGTTTTACACATTCTCATACTGTCTCTCTAGTCATATACCCAGCATGTCTAGTACCTACTGAAGTCTTTAATAAAAATGTTTACTCTCCTGCTCAGAAATGTGCTTAAACCATCTAAGTTGGTAGTCTACAAACTGATCTGTAGCAGTAAACTCTATACACAAATTATGTGTTAGGATATGAGTCAGCAGGACAATGTATGTTTAAAGCACAATAGAACATGAAGATGCATCATTGGAAAAATTCTAAACTGATTCAAATGAGTATCAGTGATTCTAACCTGTAGATTTGGCATTGGACCAGCCAAGTAGAACATTAGCCAAGTAGAACAAAACTGGGGTTAAACAATTCTGATACTAATCATGAGTGGTAATGCATATGGGATGAATGTAGCAAAATCTGTACATCCATAAGCATCATGATATCGTCTTTATAGTAGTGTTGCAGGGCTCTGAGCCAATCTGAGGCCAACCTGTAGGTATAAAGACAAGTTATAAATTAGAAAGAAAAACATGAATACAAATATATCTGTCTGTATTTTTGTTTTATTTCTCCTACATTACATGTGTCGGTGAATTTTTTTTTCAGTTCAGATGTGAGAAGAATATATTAACATTGGCGAAGTTTTTGTCTCTTGGTGTGTGCAGCTATGTTAGTACAGAATTTGGGTTGCCACCTTTGTTTTCTGACAGGTACTCATCTGAAACATGTAAGTGTAACACACTCAGTGTTGAGAGCAGCTGTACCTACTGAATTTGGCTGGTGGCATGGATGAGAATTTCATTCATTTTTTTTTTGCAGTACTTTTTTATTAAATTTTAAAACCATACTAAAAACATCATTCATCACAAGCATCGGAACTACTGAGTCAGCCCCTTACTACATATCTTTTAACATTCTGTAATCATATTCAGATCCATTTATGGAATCTTAAAAAACATTTTTAGATCTAAACCAAGTCCCATTTCTCCAGCCAATAAAAAAAAGGGTCCACATTTGATAGAAGTCACTATCTTCTTTCTCCTTCTGCGATAAGATCAGTCCATCCATTTCTTACAGAGTCCCATTTTCCTTGACCAATATTAAAAGAAAGACTCTCCAAATTTGATAAAAGTCAATATCTTCTTTCTTCTTCGATAGTAGCTTCAATCTAACCAACTCTACACAATTCGAGATCTTTTCATTTTTCTAATATTAAAGAGATTAAACTCCTCATTATAATAGTTACAAATATGATCAAATTCATTTTTTGCTTACTAGTATTCTAGTCTAATATCCACTAAAAAGGAAAGTGAAAGAGAAGAAAAGTTCCAAGCTTAAAAAAGAACTAAAGACTTTTAATCCAATTTATGTTCACATGTCTAACATCCATTTAGCATCTTTAAGGACAACTTATCTAATCTATTTAAAGACAACAATTATCTATGATAACTTTTAAACAAATTTTCTTTAAGCTAATTTATTAAAGTTTCATCTAGCTTACACTTCACTTAATCACATACAATTAACTCCTTATAAGAGTCCAGCTCCTTACAATCTTTAATATATCTCACTTGTAAGAAGAAATTTGTTTAGTACAGCTCCTCCTACTCCCATAATAGTCATTTTCTAGTATAGCAATTCAAAGACAAAAGAGTCATGCAACTTAGCTTTTGGTCATAAGATAAAAAAAAGAAAAAGAAAGAAAAAGAAAAGAATCTCTCATTTTCCCTTATATCACCCACAAAGGAGAAAAAAAAGGGGGGGACTCCACTCCTATTCTCCTCCTTCTTAGTTCAGTTTAAATCTTATCTTATAATCTCTTCATGACTCAACACATTTAAATGTAGAAAAGCTTCCACAGTTAAAATCATATACCTTAGCCTTTCCATACCACAATAAACATGCCAACCCATTTATACCATTCCTTTTTAAGATTTCTTTTTTACACCTCTTCCAAACCGCTTTTGTTTTAATAGGGTTTGTTGAAAATCATTATTTTTAAACTTTACATCTCCAGCCCATCTTTCTCCCCTTGGTGTTATTTGTTGGAAATCAACCCACTTCAAAGTCTGTATTTCAATCTTCACTATTTCTTGCTTTACCTTTAGTGATTGTAGCATTTGTTGTAGGTCAGTATTTATTCTCAATGACTGTGTTTTTTGCTGCAAACCAACCTTCACTGTTTCTTCTTCCTCAGAATCAATTTTAGTTAATTCAGGATCCATCCATCCTTCAAAAAATAAATATTTCTTCCTTTAGTGACCAAATTTGTTTCTTTTTATCCAGTTTCAATTTTTTTAAATTTTTCATATACTTGTTGCATTTCTTGTATATTCTGTTCAGTTTTGGATTCTACATCATTCACCATCTCCTTAAAAGAAGCATCAAGCTTATCAAAGCGCTTTTTTTGTACAATTGAGAAGATTTCCTGTTGTCTCAACATCACCTCTTGGGATATTTGTAAAGTTGTTAAAGATTCTTGTATTTCCAAAAAACCCCCCTTCAGTTCTTCCATCGTTGCAATAATTCCAATAAACACAAAGTGGCAGCCAAGATCAGTTCCACTTTTCTTTTCTCTAGATCACTAGTGGTCAGAATGTTGGCAAGTTGCCAAATACTTTGGCAGAGGTCCCAGAAACGCAGGAGAGGAAATGGAGATTCGTATATGCTTCCTCTTTTCTCCCTTTCCTCTCTTTTTTTTTATGCCAATTAACAACAGATACAGTTTTTCCACGAGTAGTATTGCAAAAGAAAAATAGGAATGCTCATCCAAACAGTCATCATATTAAAGAAGAAAGCATCCAACAATGTGAAAAATATCCTGGCGAGTGTCTGGTTGATCTTGGTAGAAGTCCAAACAGATATCCAGAATGATCGGTCAAAGCTTTGAACTCCTATCACGTAATTGCACCTTAAAAATTTAAACTAATTTTATACCCTTAGAGAGGTTAGAGGAAAAAGTCTTTTTCTTCCGCTTCAACTTGGACAAAAGCCTCAGCACTCGCTCATCTCAGTCGCCGCCTAAACATCCAGAGGGTTTTCTTTTCTTAATGCCAAATTATAAACAAATGCAGCTTTTCCACGGGTAATATTGCGAAAGAAGTAAAAAAATATTTACTCAGCAGTTCCAATGCTTATCTAGCCAATAAAAATCCTAAGCTAATCTTCTAAGATGTTGAGAACTTGAAGGGGCTGAAACCACGCCCTGTGTTACTCGGTTGAGAAGTACCTGAATTGCTCTCAGCAGATATGAGATTGCCATCTCACATCAAGCCAAAAGCATGCCCAGGCAATCTGTCTTCACCCCGACAGGGTTTAGATGAGTCTCCCACGACTCGCTGCCGAGTAATACTGGCATGATAAACGAACTTCATTAATCATATCCGTCTCGTTCTGACGCCATCTTGGAATCCCCATTCATTTAATTTTTGATAGGAATGTATTCATGCTCAGAAGAGTCTTCATATCTGATTGAGAAAGAACTCACAATATAAAAGATATGAATGTGAGACAAAGCAGAACTGAAGGTTTTGCTCAGCCCCACCAAATGTAAAGCAGATCAGCACTCATAGTCATTTTGTCTTGCCTACAATA
Organism: Varanus komodoensis; assembly: GCF_004798865.1. NCBI lineage: Eukaryota > Metazoa > Chordata > Lepidosauria > Squamata > Varanidae > Varanus > Varanus komodoensis. Next base: position 12,248,161 of record NW_025335727.1, on the reverse strand, counting down.
AAATATCTTTCTTCTCCCAAGTGCATGCCTACACTCCATATTGTTGTGGAGGCAGAGATGATACTCAGAATGCTGGGATTTTTGTTGTTGACATTGCTATTATTTGTTCTCTCACTTTTCCAGTGGGATTCAGGTGCAAGAGTGCCAAAAGCAAAACACTTTTATTGCATTAACAGTGGAACCTTTAGGGACATTCATTCTCTAGGAGAATGAATTCAGTTTTCAACTTGTGATAACTTTTATCCTCTACTCTTCTTTTATCAGAGAAAGGGAATATCAGAAAAGAGGCAAATAAGCAGAACATTCCCACTGAACAAAATTATACTTGTCAGATAGCTGGGACAGCTTTTCCAAGCAGCAGGCATTCTTGCCTTAAAGAACCAGTATGGCTTAGTGGTTAGAGTGTTGGATTGGGATTAGGAAGATCTGGGTCCTAACACCCACTTAACCATGAAAGCTCAGTGGGTGACTTTGACCCAGTCATGAACACTCAGCCTTGCCTGCCTCATACGGTTGTTGTGAGGATAAAATTGAGAGGAGGAAAACCCGATAAGCCATCTAGAGGTCTTTCCAAGAGGAAGAAAGGCAACATTTGTAATGGTACAAATGTCATCATTGCCAAAATTGAGGAACATACATAGTAAGCTACATTTTCAATTAATAGCATCCTTCCAACTTTAATTTTTCTCCTGCACCTGCTTCTTGAAATGTTAAAAAAGCATGTGAGATTGTCCTGTTAGAAGCTCTGAGTTTGAGCAGGTACATTAAAGATATTTGTAAATTGTGGAACATGTGCTCACCTTTGTCTCATTTTCAATTTCTAGTTCAATTCTGGCAGATTTCCTGTATGGACTGAATCATCCCTGCTTTAGTGTACAGAGGAAAATTGTGCAATTTAGAAAAGTTGCACAAATTTGGGAAAACTTGCACACATCTGGCCTGAGGGTAGGCATGAGCTTCCACTGCACCACCACCAATTTATGGCAGCAAAATTTAGAGGTTGGGATAGAAGAATCAATGGGACAACATGGCATATGCTTCCATTGGCTTAGTGTGCCACCTCCACTGATTCCTCCATGTCTACCACCAAATTTGCTGCCAAAATTTGAAATGTAAATATTTGAAACAGTAGAGAGAGATATGAATCTTTACCTGACAAATTTTGAAGGACATGCTCTTCAAGGCACAAAAGTCTTGTGCTCTTGTGCTCTTCAAGGCACAAAAGTCCATTTTTCTGGTCTGTTGGCAACCTTAGCATGATGTTGGGGAGGTTGGGGAATGTAGGCTGTTCTTCATCCTCCAGAAGAAGAACAACATGTACATGGAAAAAATAAAATAAATGTAACTCTAATTCATTATGGACTTCAGCATTCTTGGTAACAAACTACTTTATTGATGAAATTATACTGCACTGCATAACTCTAATTCATATTTCCAGCTCAGATTCTAAGAGTTATGACTTACCAACTCAATAAGAATACAAAAAGGAGAATTCCATTGAAAACGTGTGCCAGAGTTCTTGCAGATCAATGACTCTCAGTCTGTACTCATTAGCATAAGCCAACATGATGGTATTGGCACATATTAGCATAGAATGCATCCCTTTCATATAGGGATGACTACTATAAAGTGTGTGTGCTGGAGAAGGAAGCAAGCAACAGTAGACAGCATCTCACAAAGATGTTGCTGAAGAAGTTTTAAGGATGACATTTTTGAGAGTTCTACAATGCTTGGCTATCAGAGAACATTTGGATGTTATCTTAGGGCACTTACGTATGGAGAAGGAGGCAGTTTTCTCCCTCTGTTAGAATTCCAACTCCTGGGGTCTTCTCATAAAGCTGACTGGAAGGAGCTTCAAAGCAGAGAAAAGAAAGTAGCTCTTTGCAGAGTGCATAGGTCAATGATGGAAGCCACTTCCACAAGATGTGATTATGGACACCAATTTGTACAGCTTCAAAAGGGGACTGGAAAATTCTTGGTGGCTAAGACTATCAATGGCTGTTAGCCCTGGTGGCTGTGTGCTACCTTTAGTACCAGAAGTCTCATGCCTATATACACCAGCTTGTTCAAAGACTTGTGCCAAAGTTGCAATCATATCCTGCTTGAGGGATTCCTTGGACAGCTGCTTGGCCAGTGCCTGAACAGAAAGCTGGACTAAGGATTAGATCTTTTGATCTGTAGAAGAGTATGTCTCCTCCTCCTTCTTCCAAAGGAGATTCCCAGGAATCTTCCAATTCTACCATTATATTGTACTTTATCCCAGCCTTTTTCTATGGATCCCAGATGATTTTAGCCTTATGTAATCTCCTAAATCAGGTCAGGCTGAGACTGGGACTTGCGATCACCCTATAGCTATAGCAGCAGAATGATCAGAACATTCTGATTACTGCGTCTTAGGCCAAGGGAACATGCTTTCTAATAATGCACTAGAAACTACGCCTTCTTCAGCATGGCTTGTCCAGTTGTCCTTGCCACATTTGTAATCTGCAGTGTCCACTGTTTTGCCATTGCAGTGCTACCAGTGCTACTATTCTGAGATTCAGCTGATGGTGGCATGGAAACTCTTTATCTTAGGATGTGGAACGACACCATGGCTGATGCAACTCATTATATACGCAGCAGAGTAAATCATCACATAGAAGCAGATGCGAGCCCTGTCTGTCTGATTAGATTTTCCTTTAAGTGACAATCTCATGGAAGTAGAATAGATCTGTAAAAGTGAAATCTTGCTCCCTGGTAGCAAATTTCTTCTTTTCCTTCTTATCCCAAATTTTTCTTTCCTGGACATTCTTCGTTGCTCTCCAAAGAGTTCTTTATTTATGAAAGATCCTAGCCAATACTTTCTGCTTCTGAAAAATGCACAGGGTTAAATCCTTAACTCCCCGATAAGCTGTTGGGTTGGTGCTATGCCCTGTATTGCTGTTGCAGCCTTCCCAAATATTCAAAAGCCAACTTTTGTTGCCCTGCTTGCACCATCAGCTGTACTGAGACTCATTCCTCTTGTGTTTTTCATCAGTGTTGGCACTTGAGGGTTACAGCTGGGTTTAAGAGTCACAGTGTTTAATTCCACACCTGCCATGGTCCTCAAAACCAGTCTATCATAGCTATCATAAGGTATTTATTTCCTATTAGGAGAATGCCTGGAGACGGATCTCACATACTTCAGCTCAGCTGACCTTTTGTGTGAGTCTGTATTTCAGAGTCTCTCTGCTCAAATGCAGTTTTAGGTCACCGCTTGCATTCTCTGTAAACCACGTTTCTTCACTTGAACAAAATCAATACCCAATTCAACATGAATGGCAGCTTTTGCTCAAGACTTGGAAAATAAGAGTTTCATGCCAAGACTGAGTTGAAAAGACATAAATGGCCAAGAAAGCCGATGATGAATTTACGTTTTTCTTGCTTCATATAGCTAACTCCTAATTTTCATGCTAAGAGGGGAAAACCTTTAAATATGGAACGTTTACACACACACACACACACACACACACACACCATTCTAAAGTATAACCCATTCTAAAGTATATGTTGTGAGCAGGTGCCTCCCTCCTTCTTTTCCACTCTGGTAGACTAGGATGAAACTTTAGAAGCACAGTCCTTTTATTAAAGTTTATTTGTTGTCTCTGACAAGTTGTCTCTGACTTATAGTGACCTGCTATATGAGAGCCCTCCAAAATGTGCTGTCCATGACAAACCTGCTCAGATCTTCTAAGTTAAAAGCTGTGGATTCCTTATTAAAGCTTGGCAGAACACAAAGCAGTAAACATCAACAGAGCATTCTCTTTGAGATGTGAGAGAAGCACCTGCCTATGCAAACCATTGCATCTAAGCTGAAACTACCCATCCTTCCATCCCTTTCCAATTTGATTTGTACTGTCCCTTTTCTGCCATTAGTGGGCCTTGCTGACCATTGCAAACAGTGGCAGACTGTGAGAGTTTAATTTTGGTTTGTTCTTTAACACAATCTTCTCCATTTGTACCTCTGAACATTAGTACAAACACAAGTGCATTTTTGGGAAGAGAAGTTCACCGATCTCTGAACTTTTGTTCATGTTTGAAAAATTTGCACTTCATGCATTCATTTTAAGATTTAAGATTCATTTGCATATGGAAATGCACACACATGCACACATATATTCATTTGGGTGTTCCGAATGTGGAATTTTCCCAAACACAAAGAACAGATGACTGCAAATGGGAGACATATGGATTGATCTTTGAGCTGGAGCTGGACAACCTTTAGGACTTGGAGCCTTGCTCATTCTCCCATCCCTTCCTGGCTCTAGCCGTAATTTCAGTTCCTTTCAAGTCACCCTGGATTTCTTTTAAAAAGTGGGCTCCTAGGGTAACTATCAGTAGTAGTTCCTGCCAGGGGGCAACTGCCTTGACAGCTTCTGAAGGATTGAACATGCCTGAATGTGGACAGCTAATATTGCAGCAAAAGGAACTCCACTGTTAATGTAATATTTTCAGGGCAAAACATCCTGTGCCTCAAACCCTTCCCAAGCTTCATTCCATCCATTTGAAAATGAATGAGCTGGGAAACAAATGCAGGAAGATCCAGCCATTGGCCTAAATTGTCCATGGTGGCTCAGTCTTCCGGAGTGATTTATGTCTGCGTAAAGTGGATTTAATATTTCATTCAAGACAATCACTAAAGTCTGAACAGAGATAAATGAATACTGAAGGCAGGAGGGGATGAGGAGGAAGCCCATTTGTTTTGATGCTGTGTGTTCCATAGTTTTTTCATTGAAGGCCCAGCTTGCTACACTAAAAGAAGCCACAAACATGTCATGCTGGTCAAATCATTCTGCAAATGAGTTATCAGAGCCTTAGTTCAGTTTCTATGCAGCTCTCAAGTGTTTGACTTTCCTCTTGTTAACTGGCCAGTAGAAGCAGTACTGTTTTAAGGGCTGACCAAATCCTCATGGTTTGAAGCCCGGGTCCAGTATGAAGGCCACTGACCCTCATCTACTGTAACAGGACTTGCACTGAAGCCAGTGTATCTTTGTTTCCTTGTGTGCAGTGCTATTAAATTAATTGCTTTTTCATTGTCATTGCTATTCCACTGATCCTTTAATTCTGGTTTTCTCTTTTTCTTTGGTCTCTATGATACACCAGCAGTGTAAAGTGGGAAAATGATGCAGCAGAATCAAAACCACTGTGAAAGCTTCTAGTCTGCAAGGAACTGAACGTTCATGAAGAAATAACAATAACAACCACAACAAATAATTCATTTTAATAAAACACTTCCATGGGAAAAGTTTGAGAAGACTTGATTTGTATCCAATGGAAAACACAGTTCCCAATGAGCTCAAGCAGCTTCTGTTCACTTTATATTTCAATGGATAATTTGCATTGCAATCCTTACTGTGGTTGGATGATGAAAGGATTGCTCTTCAATCCCTTACACTGGCTGAACTCCCACATTTTGAGTGTAATGGACTTATGTCATTGTTACAATGATAAGGGTACAGCCATCTGTGAACTGCTTTTCAATGCTTCAGGCTTTGTGGAGGGAGAAGCAGGGCTTCCCTGAAATATACCAATTTTGACTGCTCACTTAGGCTTGGGTCTTCCATGGAAGCCGGGGAACACACAGACAGTCAGACACAGATAATCAAAATTGAATCATAGAACCATAGAATAGTAGAGTTGGAAGGGCCATGAAGGCCATTGGGTCCAAGCCCCTGCTGTTGCAGGACACCATGTTACACCCTCCCACTCATATGGCTGTCCAGTTTCTTTTTGAATGTCTCTAGTATGGAGAGCCCACCAACCCTCTAGGCAGCTGGTTCCACTGTAGTATAGCTCTGACAGTGAGGAAGCTTTTCCTGATGTCCAGCCTGAATCTGGGTTGTTGCAACCTGAATCCATTATTCTGTGTCCTACACTCTGGAATTAGCAAGAAGAGATCTTGATCTTCCTCTGTGTGACAGCCTTTGAGGTACTTTTAGAGGGATATCATGCCCCGCATTGGTTACATTTCTACTCCAAGCTCTCCTTCAAAGAGAAGAATGGGGAGGTTGGGGCAACTGAGACAGATTAGAAGTGTAGGACGTAGTTTTGTGGCTGCAATCTGTAGCTTCCGACCAACAAATCATGTTAACATGTTCCTCTGGGGAGGTTCTCTCTAGGGTTGAGAAACATCTCAGCAGAGGCCATCTTTCTAGTGTTTGCAAACTCGCTGTTGTGCTTAACTGTCAGCATCCAATCCATGGACAGCAGAGTAGTGGACAGGAACACCTGGGCAACCAGGGTGTGGCACAAGGGTCAGTCCGTTTGGGAGACAAGCATGGTCAGACTAGGTAGGAGTCAGGAATTCAAGAAAGCAAACTGGGGGAAACAGGTACCTTGAGGGCTGGAGCAGGACCGGAGGAACTGGAGTGACTGGAGCAAGGCCAGAGCAGAGCTCAGGGCCACATAGCAAGAGGAAACACCACCACAAGTCAGGAGACTTTCATGGTTAACGTTGCTTCTGGGAGCAAAGAGCCAATGCTTATATAGCTCTTCCCCGAGGGTTCCCAGGTGCCACTTGTAAAGGACCTGATAGCTGCGGTAGGTTGTGTGTCCAATCTTGCAACTACCAGGGCTGTTATTCTGGCCTTTGGCCAGCATAGTAAGCCCTGAGCTGCCTCAAATCCTGGCATTAGCCCTGCCTTGGAAAGTGAGCCAAGCCAAGAGAAAGTCATGGAATGAATACTGTGCAACTGGCAACCTTCTCCCACATCACATGTGGTAGGACAAACAGGGGCTGCTGCACGTGATGTGGAGGTGGACACTGGTCACACAAAGTTTGTGCAGGACTCCATTCCTGGTGCTCACTGTACGAACAATGTTCTTTAGCATCATGCACAGCAAGCTTTGCACTGGGAACAGTGATTCTTGGGGAGATGCACACAGCGAATCCAAAGGATTCCCACCTCCAAAAATTGGATTCTTCACACATCCTTACTTCCCTTCCAATGGAGAGGTATGCAAAAGGAAAGAGTTATTATTTGGTGCCACTGAGCATAAAAGAAAAACAGCTTTGTTTTTAAGTTATCATAACCCCATAGCCCCTACACCATTCCTAAACCCCTTTAGGCTCCTTGTAGAGCTGTGCACCAGCAAGGAATGCTATTGTCCCCCAAACAGCCCTTCCATTCCCCCAGAATCTTTAAAAACTCTTTTGTGCCCACCACCTTCCAGTGATCCTCTCCTGTAATACTGCAGCTTAAACACCTAGGAAGAACACTATAACCCATGCCATTATTTTCCATCAAGTCCCTTCCATCTAGCCATTCACTGGCAGATGCCATTAGTAAGCAGTTGCCCTGATTTCTAACTATCACTTTGGCTGGGAAACAGGTTTGCTTATCTTTCAACTTCCATATGATGGGGATGCAAAGGCCAAATGACGTGAACTTGCTGGCCAAATATACAGCCCTGTTTTGGTCCTGTTTCTCAATTCCTGCAAGGGGAACAAGAAGCCAGAATGAATGGCATTTGTCTGACTTTCAGCTGCTTTTTGCAACACTTAAAATGTCACTCTTCTGTATAAAAGTGCTTTGTTTTGTATGTTTGTTTGTTTCACTTTAAAAAAAATCTGTATATTCTTGTGAGCATGTGTCAAATTGTATACATTTTTATATCTATCAGCTTATTGACTAAAGCATATTTGTACACATTTTTAGATGTATATGTTTGTGATACACGTTTTATTGGACAAATCTAGAAATGTAATATGTCCAAACTGAAAAGGCTGCTGGTTTATGGCTGTTTTGGGTAACCAGATTGAAGAAATCAGCCTCCCCAGAAAGAATGAATAAATAAATAATCCAACAGAGTAGCTTTTTACTGATCCCTCATGCATGCTTGTCTTTGCCTTCCTGTGAAGTGTAATAATACCTGAAAGGTCTTTATTTGCCATTAAGTGTGGACATAAACACTTCATTGGAATATGTCCATTTTTGCTGTTTTTCTTCAAAGCAGTAACAGAAATGTCTCCTGCCAGGTCGCTTAGAGATACAGTTGTTAGTTGAAGAGAGCTTGCAGTTCCTGCTGCGACCTGGCTCTCAGAGTCTGGCCATACAGATAGCTTCCTTGTCAGACAATAATGCACATTTTCTTGACATCTTAAGGCTCCAATTTAGCCCTGATCCTCAAATCTTGTAAGTCGGGTTTGCTTCATTGATATCAGTTGGTTGACTCTGGAGTAAGGCGCTTAAAGAATGCTATTTCAGATTCCCATGCCCTGTGTGTGTGTGTATGCGTGCACACATGCACGTGAGTTTTTTATACAGTGTAAAAGCATATGGTGAAGCAAGGTTATTTCCTGAAGGGTATATAAATTGTCTCAACAAAGCAAACAGGAGATGGAGAGAGAAGCAGGCACAGAGTTGCGTAATGATGTTCTGCAGGAGCTGAGCTTAGATTTTTGCCTCCCACTTCAGCGACCTTTGCAGTTGGACATGCTTTTGTCACTGAGAGACTTGAAATTCTCCACTGAAAACTATTCCAGATGTTTCACTTACTTTTAAGTAGCTGTTGGAATATGGAGAAGTCTTATGTGGACTTTACCAGCAGTTTGAATTGCCAGCTGCTTGAATTAAAATGTAAAGTCATGAGAATATTTTCAATGTATTTTTCATGTGGTGAAAGCTTTATTTGGATGATTCTACATATGCCAGTTGAACACCTAAACACATCCTGGAGAAAAAAGTGTAAAATGAATGTATTATGGTTAAATATTGGATTATGAGTGTGTTTAGATGCAAGGAAATGTTCCATTTTTAAAGCATTTTGTGCATCTTTGCCAAAATATAAATATTTTGTAAACAACCATATTATTTTTATTTCTTTTGCATGCATTTTATTTAGTAACCAGCAGCTTGTCTAACTACATTTCAGTTGATGTAGGGATTAAGGAAATGTGAATCTGGTACATGTTGAAATGCAAACTGAGAGTTCTCATACATCTTACCTGAAAACAGGTTTTACATAATGAAAGCTTCTGTTGCAATAAAGCTGATCGTCATGAAGACTGTGTTTATACTCAGGCTGTACTAAGACTATTTTTAATATTTAGGCTGTGCTCTTTCTACATTTCTGCATCATTTTCCTGATACGAGACTCTGATATAATTTGGTGTCTGTATTAATCTTATTGCAAGGTTCAAATAGCTATTTTCATATATTTTGCTAATGTATATATTTGGGTCAGGGGAGAGAGCAGCTATGTCAAGTCCTTAAGTACTGATTTTGTTCTTCCAGTAAAGCTAAGATCTATAGTGAAACTAAAAAAGAGCCATCAGTGTGTTTCAAAGGCTTGCATATTTGCTGGGGTATCAAAGAACATACACTTAGGTCTGAATCTGAGTGTTGAAATGACTATATTTTAATTCTACATAATGGTAAATATAGCCTAGAGGCAGAAATGGTGCCAATGACTAAGATTTCTTTTTCTTTTTTTAACTTCAGGTACCAATGTTTCAAGCAAGTGTATGGATGCGGTCATGAAATTCATCATGCTTTTGTTTACAGATGTATAACATGCTAGAACTAAGCTTTGTTTTACATTCTGTTTCAATTAGAAGCCAGCAGTTTCTGTTACCTGAAGAAGTGGTGAATAAATGAGCACTCTTGGTATCATATGCCTGAAGTTGATCACTGGGAGTTTGTAAAAAATATTCTACAATTCCATATTCATCTAATTTCCATGCTCACTTGAAATTAGCACATCTGATGGGAAAAATAAGTAGCTGAAATGCTTCATGTACTTTTGTTGTTTCTTCCTCTTTTGGTAATGCCTGTTACCACTGTTCCTAGAAATCTAGCCATTCTTAGAAATTTAAGAAGCTATGTGTTAGATTATAGGAAGTCAAACTCATCTGAATCCATTGTGGATTTCTCCATCATCCATTGTGTGCAGTCATTCCTACTGGAGAAGCTACCACAATGAATCATCTGTAACTGATTCCAGGAAGGAGGTACAAGGAATGCAAAATGGTTTCAATGCATGCAGGGAAAAGGCATCCAGGCAGAAAAGCCACAAGGTTTTAAGAGGACAGTCTTCTGTAGATGTCCACAAGTGATGTCAAAAGGTATGGTCATTGTTGTTGTTGTTGTTAGTCGCCAAGTCATGTCCGACCCATCGCAACCCCATGGACAACCTTCCTCCAGGCCTTCCTGTCCTCCACCATCCCCCGGAGTCCAGTTAAGCTCATACCAACTGCTTCAGTGACTCCATCTAGCCACTTCATCCTCTGCCGTCCCCTTCTTCTTTTGCCATCTATTGTTCCCAGCATTAGGCTCTTCTCCAGGGAGTCCTTCCTTCTCATGAGGTGGACAAAGTATTTGAGTTTCATCTTCAGGATCTGGCCTTCTAAAGAGCAGTCAGGGTTGATCTCCTCTAGCACTGACCAGTTGGATCGCCTTGCAGTTCAAGAGACTCACAGGAATCTCCTCCAGCACCACAATTCAAAGGCCTCAATCCTTTTGTGCTCAGCCTTCCTTATGGTCCAGCTTTCACAGCCATACATTGCAACTGGGAAAACCATAGCCTTGACTATACGCACTTTGGTTGGCAGGGTGATGTCTCTGCCTTTTAGCATGCTGTCTAGATTTGCCATAGCTTTCCTCCCCAGGAGCAAGCGTCTTTTAATTTCTTGGCTGCAGTCCCCATCTGCAGTGATCTTGGAGCCCAGGAAAATAAAATCTGTCACTACTTCCATTTCTTCCCCATCTATTTGCCAGGAAGTGAGAGGACTGGATGCCATGATCTTAGCTTTCTTAATGTTGAGTTTCAAGCCAACTTTTGCACTCTCCTCCTTCACCCACATCAAGATGCTCTTTAGTTCCTCTTCACATCTGAGGTATGATATCATGGAACATAGCTACCCCAACTGCTATCACTGATCTCATGGTAAGCTGGGTGGGCGAGGGATTATATAGCCCTTCGGACAGTTTAGCTTGCCCTATCTGATTCAGCAATTAGTCCATTCCTGGCATTTATCTTGGACTAGTATTTCCATAGTGTCCTTCCTCCAAGCAGCTGTTCCAGCTCTATCCTATCTGGCATAAATTGCTTAGCATGGCAAAGCAAGAGGCAATTTCAAAACAATGAATGCAGATTAAATTCTCAACAGTATAGAGAATTCATGGATATGCAGTTCTATTGACACACAATGCAATAGAGCAACTCTGTTGACTAATCCTTCTTCATAAAAGATTCATAGCCTGGATGAACCAAAGTCTATATTTTACTTACTTTTAAACCTTTCAAGTCATTATTGGATCCTTCAACCCTATCCCTGGTTGAGTGTGAAATTGTTTTTGCTCGACTTGGATAGGTTTTGTTATTTAACTAAAGGTTATCATTTGAAATATATTTTACACTCTTGAATGCCTTATGGATGGAAAGGCTTTCCTTTAAAGTTAAGGGCACAGTCCAGCCAACTTTTAAATCCCATTTATTGCAATGGCATGGCATTAAGTGTTCTCTTAAGATTCTATCCATAAGGATGTTATCAAAATACCAACATATTTTATAAAGCATTGTGCAGAAAGAACAAATTTTCTTTATCCTTATAAACATGCGATGAAGTATTTTCAGCCAACAATTTTTAGTGGTTTCCCTTAATTCCTTGTAATGTTTTAATGCATCATTCAAACTAATGGTATATCTGCATTATCCCTTCAAATGATATGGGAATACATTAGGAAGAACATAAACCATATTAATTCAGTGGAAAGAGTTATGATAAATATCCACTGATTGGCAGGACCTTTTCTAAGTTTTTGACAATAGTTGCCAGTTCTGATTGGTTGTAGATCCTGGTGATACACTTAGTGATGGTGCTTAGGCAGTATTTTGCATGGCTATTTTTTTTTTTTTTTTGGACTTAACCCCTCCCAACAGAAGTTATGTTGTGAACCTACTTGCAAATTTCTACATAAGCTACCAGAAAAGAACTGTGTTTTGCTTTGTCCTTTAAGAATGTGTACGAAAGCAACACTTACAAGTTTGCCCATCCAGTCTCGGGGCTTTTAAGTACTTAGCTCTTAAAAGACTTTACTTCTCTGAGCATTCAGCCATGTTGATCTGCCATCTCTTAGTTGGCCTATTTCTGACATCTTTAACAGCTACATGGCATGTTCCATGGTCCTCTCCACAAAGTAAACAATAGCTGTATCCATTTAATTTGGCTGTAGCAGATGGGTAGAAAAATGTTTCAGTGCACCTTTGATAAGATTTTACCAAAATCTGCCAAGATCACATTTGGAAGAGAAAGAAACTGAGATACTAAATCATTTGCAATGAAATATATGGATTTACCCATCAGTCCTGAACTCGAATTCGAATGAAAGGTGCCTATTGCATATGAAGTGTGCATTCATGAAGGACACAATACGCAGTGCCATCAAAACAGTTTTGTATCAATGTTTTTCAAACTTTGCAGAAATACAGGATTCATCAGTGAAACTAAAAGCCACAACAATCAGTGGAATTCATGAGTCTAAGGGCCAAGTTACGGCAGATGTGGAATAGCCACTGAAAATATCATTTGCCTGTCATTTCTATGGTATGCATTTCAGTTGCTTACTCTGCATAAAACCTTCATGGGGTAGAAGTTCATGCTTCATGGCTGAATGAAGCTAGCATCAAAGGCTGGCATGATTGGGTACCTACCTAAGATTCCCACACCAGGAGGAACCAATAAGATGAACCCACATGAGCTGTTCTTTCTCTTTCCCACTGCTACTTATTTGCTCACCCACTTCTCCCTCTGGTCCAGACTATGGTGGTAGTGAGGATGAGAAGCAGATGCCTCTGTGTTGCTCACTGGATATTTGCCAATGGAGGAAGTACGACTACTGAGGACAAAGAGGACAAGGAGCAATAGCGGTTGGTGACAAGGATGGGGAGAGGGTACACTTACTGAAGAAGGAAGGCATTGAGAATATTTTGTCCATGGAGCCATAAACACCAGGAGATGGCACTGATTTCCACAATCCTAAGTCAGCACTCTTGCCAGTACAGCAAGATGGCTCAACCAATACATCACATCATCTTGTCATACTTTTTTCTGCCCCATCGGGGGAGTTTTACCTCTACGTTTAGAGTATATCTACCACACCTGAGAATCTTAAAACCACTTCAAATGCATACACTATAAATTTGCATTTCCTTCCAGCTAAGTTCAGATAAGGACAGTCTGCTTGAGAATTTCCCCCAGAAACTTGTTTCATCTGAGCTCTCATCTGGATCTTCAACTTCCTGATTAATGACCCAATTTCTGATCACAGATTGCAATGGACTTTTTTTCCAAGTGCTGAACTGACAGCAGTAGTTGAGGGTGATATAGTAAATAAAGTCCTCTTATTCTAATGGGGAGAAGTACAAGGGCATTTCGCTGAAGAAGGGCATGCAAGTGATAGCAGTGGAGGCCATTTATTAAGTAACTTAAGGGCTGCTTCTACTCTCATCACAGAATGTAGGTTGGAAGTGAGCAGCTTCTTCCCCTTGATGCCAGTGGCAAGGTTTCCCAGGATGACTTTCAGTCAGTGCACCAGTGCTATTGCGGACTGATCAATGTTCTTAGCCCTTCGTTGCCTAATAAATTCCTTGGGAAAACTGCAGACTAGCAAGTCAAATGGATGTTGTATAACATCCTTTTTGGCTAATGCAATAGCAATCATGCTAGTGAATAGATATTGTTGGGTCACTCTCATGGTTTATACCTTGGCAAAGCCATCTGAAACTCTAGGACTGAACTGTGCATATTGTTATTTAACTTCTCCTGATACATTTGCTTGCCCAATGAATTGTACTCACAAAATATCTAAGTAGCCCAAATGCTGTGACATCTATGGAAGATTGCAAGCTCCTAGCTGAGATCTTTGGTCCTCCTGGTTGGCTGGATTATTTATTTATTTATTTTATTTTATTTAAAACATTTCTGATCAGGAGTGGGGGAGGATGCTCTGTTACCCAGAATGTTTTTTTTTTTTAAATATTATTATTCTGACAGTCTGAGGTGGCCCCAGGCAATTTTGTTCATGGGGGTTCAGTTTTCCCTAGAATGGTTCTGTAACCCATGCCCTCTTCAGAAGGGGACCATTACAATTTGCAAATGGTTTAGCAATGGAACAGTTCAGTAGTTGTGGCGTGCCAAGTACAGGGTTGGGGAGCTGTCCCACCCAACCTCTTCCAGGATTCCTTCTAGTCCCACTCTGCAGGAATCCATGCTGTGATCTCTGATCTGTCATCTGAGATAGTCGTCATGATTCCTATGTGTTCTTGGGAAAATCTACCATAATTTCCAATCACAGACTAGAGGCAACAGTTGGGGTGGTAGATGAGTGTTTCACTTACAGTCTCCTGGGACACCCCCCTTAACATACAGACAATCCTGGCTTTGAGGAAGGACCTTCTGTGAGGGAGATAGTTGGGCCTGGCTGCAGCTGTCTCTCTGAAAAGTTGCCTTGACGAAGCAGTTGACCTGGAGAAAGCAGACAACTCTGACAGCAAGATGCATGCCAGGAGTGATGGGGATCCCAGTGGGGGTTGTGAGAGAGGACAGGCAGTGGGGCATGTGGTGGGACCACAATTATGAGACCACCATTATGAGTGGGATGGGTGGTGGAGTGATAATGGGTCGAAAGGTAGGGTATAGGGCATGTGCTCTCCAGCCTCAAAAGGGAAGAGAGCTGAAGCTGGCACTAGTATTGGCAGCAGCTCTATTGTCCTATTTCCCAGTCCTCCCTGGAGGTGCCAATTATATTGTTAATTCGTTTTATATTTTTAGTGTATTATATTTCAATGGATGTTTTGTGAGCCGCCCCGAGGCTTTGGCGAATGGGGCGGCATAGGAATTTTCTAAATAAATAAATAAATAAATAAGGTTTGGATCTGCAAGTTTTCCTATGTGAAGTTTTGCTTACATTGCCCTATCCTGAGGCATGCCCTGTGGTATCCTTTTGCTTCATCCTGACCCATCCCACATGGAACAAAAGGGATGCAATGGTGCCATCAGATTATTTCAATATGGCTACACCAAGTAGTGTACCTGTTGACCAGCACTCCTGCTTTGATCTCTCAGGCCCTACAAGAGGTTTCCTTTAGTTTCACCCTTTGACATTTTCTAGCTTTGATAATACCACAGGAAGCAGCAGACATGGTAAGCTCATACCTTTGTACTTCAAGTCTGTCTGGTAAATTCTTAATAGGTCCATAAGGTTATGTTTTAAAAAATGCCTGGAGCCAACATTGTATTTTGTGTTGTTCATATTTGATATACTGAAGGCTGAAACCTGGTTTAAAGAGGAGCACCTCTTTTCTGTGTGGGGGCTCCCCAAGTGATTAAGAATCCTTGAAAATCAATACCATACAGAAAATATAAAAGACATGAATGCTAAAATCAAACATCAGTCAGGACAAATCCCTATGGAAGCAGAACACTTCTATTTGTCTGTTTATTTATTTATTTTTCCATTTTCATCCAGACTTTTTGGTGTTGTAAGGAATCCAAGGTAGTTTATCTGGACACCCGCCTCTTCTAATCCTCACAACCACACTGTGAGGTATATTAAGGAGATAGTTACTGACTTTTGTTCTACACAAAATGGTCCCTAACATGCCTTCTACTAAAAAAACCCCAAACAAATAAAGAAACCTTTTAAACTGGAGATGTTCAGGTGAGTGAAAAGTATTTCCAATTATGAGTTCTTGAAAAAATCTGCAAGTTAGAACCCTCCCACAATCCTAAGCAAGCAGAATTGTTATGATCTTAAATATAAAATGTGCACTATTGAACTGAATATTTGCTTTATCATTGTGTGCTTAAATGTTTAGTTTAATAAATATGGTACAGTGTTGATGATAGTGTGAATTTTTTTTAACATACACAAGGCAGTATTCAGGGAATCTGGAACTTCTTGACTGGTCTCTTCATCAAAGCCACCATGCACAGAAACACAGAAACATGCGTTCATCCACACACACTGCAGACCTGCCAGGGTGCTTTTTCCAGCCTTGACAAAATGCTATCACCAACTCAATTTTTTTGCCACCTTGAATTTCTATAGAAAACACTCTAGTTGTGTGTGGTAGGATTTTTCTTTCTTCCTTTCCATTTCCTTTTCCAAGGTGTGTTGTTGATTAAATAAGACCATAGTCAATTTTATACCAGTAATTCCATCTCTCTTTTATTTTCCAAACCATTCTGCATTTCTGAACTTAGTCACTCTATGCAGCTGATAATGCATCTGTGGGTATATTGTTTTGTCTTTTATTTCCAAGGCACTCGCAAATTTTCCGGATGCTAGACTGGGTAGTGCATTTCAGAGCTTTCTGTAAGATCAGGTCTGCACTGCATGTGACAAATGGACTTGAAAGCAGGTCAGCAGTTGGGCAATCTTGTGACTGAATACTGCTTCCCATCCTCCTCTTGCCTGGTTTGCCATCTCCCTTCCTTCCTAGCAACTTTCAGTGGCTGAGGATCTCAGCCATTACCTTGAGTATACATTCCACATGTGGACGTGGGGGTGCCACTTTAGCTACACGAACAGCAGACTAACAGGATAGGCTGAGCATCTGGTATGGAGAGAAGGATGTTGCAGTGCTTCCATGTTGCATGAGTTGTTTCAAGAGCCCACACAAGATCTTTCCCCTAAGCAACATCCTATGCATATCTAGAAAAAGAGGGAGGAAGGGAGGGAAATAAATAAATAAGGCCTACACCAGGGGTCTCAAACTCGCAGCCCATGGGCCAATTGCCGGGACGGGTGGGGCATGGGCCCTGTGGCCTTCAAAGTGCCGGTGGCGCCTGTGGGATGAGCGGCCCACCCTACCGCGGTGGTGAAATACTTGATGCGGCCCAGCCTCACCCAGACTCTACTTCCAGCGGCCCCCAGGTAAGTTGAGTTCGAGACGCCTGGCCTACACCTTCCAACAACCATGGTCTCTGGGGAATGCTGAGAGTTGTAGGACATTTTTCTCTCTGAAGGATCCTACCTTTAAATATCTTCCTTTTAGCTTCTCTCACAGTTCCTTCAGTCCAGTGAATAACAGTTTAAAGAGACCATGACTAGAGCCCTCAGAATTAATCTCCATAACAGCAATTCCTAGTGATCCAAATCACTTTTCCTATGTATTTACACTGAAATGGCCTTCAGTATTCATTACTGTTTGCATGCTTGCTTCTTTCTGAATTATGGGTCATCAGCTGTTCCAAGCATGGTTTAGAAAGTGGCTGGATTGCTTTTTCTCATTCCTACAAAGTAATTGGGATTCTTCCCCCTGCTTCTCCTCCCACACAAAAGCATTTAGTATTTTCTACAAAATCGTTATGCTAGTGATTTTTTCCTTACATTCTCCTGTTCCTTTTTAAAATCCTACATTCCATCCATTGTCCTCACTTGAGGATTCATTGCCTTCAGTCTCATGGAGTGTCTCCTTCCACTTCCACTTGGCAGCCCAGCCTTGTTCCTATATGGATGGATAAATCCTTGTTTCAGTGATGTACACTCTGATATTCTCTAAGCTAGACTACTGCAACACACTGTGTGCAGCTGCCCTTGAAGAATGCTCAGAAGCTAAAACTTGTGCAAAATGTAGCAATGGGGCTTTCAATTGGCACCAGAAGTTCTGAACACAGAACACTAATTCTGGACTGCTTGCACTGACTGCCTATATGCTTCTAAGTCCAATTCCAGGAGTTAATTTTAACCTATAAAGCTCTATATACCTTGGGAACACAATTCTTGATAGACCATCTCTGCCAACCACAATCTACCCAGATGTTATGCTCTGCATCTGAAGCTTTCCTCTTTGTGCTACCTCCAAGGGAGTCTTGGTTGGAGGCAACAAGGATGAGGGCTGTCTTGGATGTCGTATCACCACAATTGGAACAATCTCCCCACTAAGCTCTTGGCACCAAGTTACAATGGCATCCCGTGCTGAGATGCAGCTCTAAATAGTACTTTGGGGAGAAAATAATCTGTTTTAACAGGACTTGTAGCATAAACTTATCTTGATTATTTCGGAGGTTTAAATATGATTATTAAACCCAGTTTTAAATTTCTGTAGTGAAATTTATGATGTTTTTACTGTTAGTTGTATGCTACACTATATTGAACAGCTTTTAAATGAATGTTATAATATTTGGTTATTGGATGGTATGGCAATAAAAGAAGTAATACATTGTTATTTTCTTTTCCTAGAAAAGTATATTCAAATGCAGTTATTGCAAGTCAAGAAGGAAAGAAATCTTAGGATTTTATTATAGTTCGTTCTTTCCATTTTTTTAAAAGAATGTTGATACTTTGAACTTGCCAGATTTCCAAACCTAAGAGAACTGATGGATTGCATTATTAAAGGTGTCTCCCTGTCCCCAGCCCTGTTATCTCTTAGTATTCACTGGCATTTCCAGCTGTATCTTTTTGATATGCAAACACACATTATTCCATTCAAACTTTTATAGAATGCACCTCTCAGGAAAAAATAAAAAAAATATTGCCATACTAGCATTCATTATTGGTATCTGCCACCTCCAGAAATCCGGTAGCAATTAAGTTGGAGTAATTGCTGTCTGACTGTACAACAGATAACCACTTTAATCCAATGAGAAGAATATGATTTAAAATGAGCCAATTTGTGCCATTGATTTAAGAATAATTACCATTATATTGTGTGTTAGTAATAGTAAATCTCAAACAAACACTTAAAAATAATCTGCTGTACTGATTGATAAATACAGATCCAGTGATCTCAGCATAAACCCAGTATTGTTCATATTGTTCAAAAGTTTAAATCTTTTATAAAACAGAATGAGGATGACTAATTATAACATTTGCTGATGACCTTAGCAATGGTATAATTATGAATCCATTCATTTTTCAAAGTTACCCTTTACATAGGGATGAGGAAGAAATTTACATTTTAACTCATGGTTACCTATTTTTGTACTAGGTAACAAACTGATGAGAATCAAAATTTAGCTATCCTTGGAAATTTGCACTTCTCTGTATTTTGCAATAGAGTTCTCCAGTCCAAAATAAAGTAAAAATTCATGAAAAATGTGTTAAAGGAGAAAAATGGATTATAAAAATATACATGTTAGGCATAAATTAATATGTGCCCAGCCAAGAATCATGCATTCTCTGCAGATTAAAAAAACAAATACGTAACAGCAACTCAAAGTTCTGGACAAGCCAAATTTTAGAATATAGTTTTGTTTTTTGTTTTTTAATGAGGTGAACCACTGGGAAAAAAATGGGAAAAGAGACACACAGATTTGTCGATCCCTACCTTTCCCCAAGATCAAGTGTGCCCATGAAGAAGTGGTAAATTGCACGAGGAACATCCAGTCAGAAAAGCTGCAATAGTGAAGATCAGAAGATTGATGGAAATAACTAAATCAAACTAGTTCCTTTACCTGAATAGCCTACTCGATGCCACTAATTTGCTAACAATGCTCTTTGTGCCTAACCTTGAAAGTTGGCTTGGGAGAAGGACTGTGGAACACATTACTCCTTTTGCTACCCTCTTCCTAAACTCCTTGTTTGACTGGGACAATTATCTTTTACCCGATAGCTATAGTACCATGAAGCTGATGAGTAGATTTACATATGTCTGCTACTAAGCAATGGAGAACTGTCTAGAGTTGAGAAAGTGCTGGGAGTCAGTCCTCAACTGCAGGTTGCTTCCAGCATAACACGTGGATAAGCAACAATTTGCCATACTGAAAACTGCAGCATGCTGTCAGTGTGACCCCACAGAGCTCTCTTAGAGATGAAGAGAACCAATTCCACAGTTCTGTTTATCCACCTAACCCACCCCCAGTTTTTGAATAGCTATTTTCCATTATGCATAATGTTGGGATACAATATTAGTCAGACCATGGCATTGGGAGAAAATAAATCTTAGCACATATTTGCTTTAGGATAACAACAGATGGAGTGATTTATGTTTAGAATGATGGTCTTGACTTGCAATGCGCCTCTATTTATCATGTGTGTCACGGAGAGGCAGAAATGTACTATTTTAAGTTGGCTGTTTTAAATTGGTGCAGACTATCAGGCACCATCCATTCCTCCTGTATTTGCAGAAGGGAATTTATACAGGCCTTAATTGATCATTCTGCATTCATTCCCCCTCACAGGCATTTCTTGCTACACATGACAGCAATGTCTCCTCTATACCTTTACTCTTCCACAAGTTATTCCCACCCAGAACACTTGCGATGGAGGAAGCCTCCACTGAGGCCTATGCTGATTTTCTCTTTCATCGAAGTGTGATGCCTTATACCCACTTCCTTCTTGGTCTGGCCAGGCTGGGTCAAGATCTGATCTTTGATGAATCAGTGAATTCTTCATTGCTGAATTTGCAGAGAATGAAGAACTCTGAGGGGTTTTCATCTAGATAACAGCACAGAATGTCCCCCAAATTTAGGTACCTTTAGTATGCACACATATCGCCTGGCACACTAACTATCCCTAAGGTTGAGATGTGTTTGCTCAAAAGATGCATCTGCAGAAAGTTGCATCCTTGAGCAGTGCTCCTTGAGATGAAAAAGGAGTTTTGCTGTGAGACTGAGATCCTTTCTCACCTCTTTACAAAATGCTGGTTAGGAGGAGAGATATGCTGCATCAGCCATTCCAAAAGATGTTCTTCAGCCTTCTGAAGGGCAAACAGTTGGTTTGCATTCACTGTATCCATGCAGATGAAGGAAACATTTTTGCTTCTGTTTATAATGACTGGCTTTTCTTCCAAGTGCTGCCTCCAAAGATGGTTTGGAGGGTGGCAACAAAGGAGAGGGACCTCTTCATGACTAGCCCCACAATGATGAAGTAAACTCCCCACTGACCGCTGCCTGGAATTGACTCTGTTATATTTTGGCATCAGGTTAAGACTGTCCTTACTCCAAGGTGTTCAATGCCATTTAATGGTATATGAGAAGGGGGCTCTTTGTTGGTCTAGTTGTATTGGAAAAGCTGTTTTATCTGCTTAAATTATTTTAAATTTCATTTTTAACCTTCTATATTGGAAAGTGGATAATGTTTTCATTGTATTATGCATTTTGTGGGTTTTATGACATTATGAGTTCCCCAGAGATCTTCAGCTATTAATGGTTATAGAAAAGGAAGGAAGTAAATTATGTGTTACATGGGCTTACTGTATATTGTTTATTTTTTAAATAAAGCAAATGCATTTATATTACAATCATATCACAACAAGAACAGTAGAAAAACACACACACTTTAGAGAAAAAGAACCAAAGAACAAGCAACAAACAGACTCTGAATTCAGAAATTATAAATCTTCCCCTCATGCCAGTGCTAAGGAGCAGGAATTGTACTATTATAAGAAAAAAAGGAAGAACTAGCAGCAAGCATGGAAGAAAAGGGAAATAGCTCAGTGCAAAAGTGGGATTGGGGAGAATTTGGGAAGGTAAAAGAACAAAGACAAAATCAGAACAAGGAAGTTGCATAAGAATGAGGCCTTAGTTATTGCTGCAAACTCCTTGAGCCCAACGGGCTTGAGTTAGACATGATTAAATTGTCACACTGGTTTTAGTGGTGCTACACTAATCATGCCTAAATCTGGATGCAATCAGGATTTTTATGTTATTTTTATATTTTATGTTATTAAGTGTCAAGACTCTCTGTCATCCTGTATACATTTACAGTATTTAGCTATCACTCAATAACTTTATGTAATTTAGAGAAACAAAGGTTAAACCTGTAAACTGTGACATTTATGACATTAGGCTCTTTGTCTTCTACAAGCCTATTGCAGGTGAGCCCTCAATCAATCAGGATATAGCCAAGAGAAAGCCTGGAACAGATATTCACAAAATGCAGAGTTATCCCAAGCAGTTATATTGCGTTAATAGTCACAACATGGTAAAAGTCCCTATCTGTCCATTTTTGCTGCCTGAGCTCTGTGTTGCAGTTTATGGTTCACCACTAAAATGAGGCAGAGAAGGACGCTGTAAAGAAGAGAGATCCAAAGATTTCATTAAGTTTTACAGTTCTGGTTGCAGAGGGACAAGACACTTAACATCTTTTCAATGAGCACTAGAATATGGGCCCACACAGTTGAAAGCTTCATGAGTAGCATGGTAAAACAGACAGTGAAAAGGCCGAATAATGTATTGAATCTTAATGATTGTTGCAAGCTTCTTTGGTTCCCTATAGAATGAGGATGTTGTAAATTATTTACAGCATCCATATCATTCCCTCTGTCTGTTTAAACGAAATGATTCTTTTCTTTCGAGTATGCTTTCAGCATTCTTTCACTGTTGGAAGGCTTTTGCCTTTGCTTCTGAAACACGGTAGTGCTATTTTTAATAGAAGGAAATGAATCTTTTCTTGACGTCTCATAAAATGCTGCAGGTTTTTGTTTTTTATGGTGGTTGTTTTGCATTTCAAAGATCTGGCAAAAAACATCCTCCTAGAATACTTCTTCTTATCATTGACAATATCATTAAAGAATGTTCAGTGATAACCATATTATCACTAATTGAATGAGAAAATCAACTGTGCATTTAAATGTTTTCTTAAAGACAAGAATATTGTGAATTGATCAGACAATACTTTATATTTAATAGAATTGCCTTGGTGAAAGTCTGCGTGTGTGTGTGCGGGAGTGCGTGTGTGTGTGCGCATTTATGCCTTTTGCCTATTGCAGCCTTGGATGCTTGGTTCATGATATAGAGCCAAAGAAAAGCACAAAAGGGCACCAAAATTATCCGGGACTGAGGATGCAAGGCAAGGAAGGATATGAAAGAAGATCATACAGTTATGTGTGATGTGGTAGAAATAGACAGGAACCATTAGAGAAGGAGCATCCAGACTCAGCCAATGATGTAGATTGATAAGATATAGGAAGGATAGGAAGTAAAAAGTACTAACAACACTGCATTTCATAGTTAGGTAGGTCATTGGTTAAAACTCAAGCCTGGTTTGATATATTATGAATTTGTCATTAGGTTCAGAATAAATAAACATTGGGGTATGTACAGTAAAGTTGTGTCCAGCTTCTCACCGTAATTTGCACTCTTCCTACCACTTAGATCCCCCCCCCCAAAAAAAAGATCCTTCCTTGAAACAGTCTTCTTCCCTTGTTGTCATTGTCCCCACAGCTGTGGCTCCAAGAATTAGGAAGATGAACCCAGTGGGTCCATCTTCACGCCAACAGCAGATAAAAGTGAGCAATCACCATGCAGTATCATCACACTGTCGGCTGATATGAAAACAATGAATAGGAAACAGGTCGTGTGCCGTGCCATTCCATGCTTCTCCAAATAACAGCTCCCAACAGATGTGGCACATTGGCCAAATCACATACACAGAATAAGCTTTCAAATTAAAGGAGGTCTCCTGTCTGGGCTCATATGGATGAACTCATTAATTGCCGAGCCAATAACAAATGCACTTAAGGCAGAGTCATCCATCACTGGATAAAAGCAAGTGCTCTTTCATGCCCTACATAGTTCCAGCTATGAAACTGACAGTGTGAACTGAGTGGTGGTCTAAATAGGTTGCTTTGATCCAGCATGCTGTACTTGCATTGATGTTGTTGCAATCTAAAACACTGCCTTGCATTAAAGCACAAAACAAAATTCAAGGGATTGATTATATTTATCTGCAATAGCGTTGATTTCCCCCAGCATTTCACTCTCACTTTTCCACATTCATTCATTAGTTCTAAATTGCCCATGAATTAAGTCAAGCGGAGGTACAAATGTATGGGCAGAAAGTTAAATAGATTGCCTTGGAAGAGTCTTCCAGGCCAAATCATGTCCCTACCTTCGCTCTAAATGGCAATGCCCCTTATTTCCCAGGCATAATTCCTAAGATGAAAAAAGACTCTTGAGGGCACATTGCCTTTCACAAACTTCTAGTTACTTCATGTTAAAATAATTGAGCAAAAGCTGCAAGCCACATGGAAGCTTTAACAATCACAGTGTCCTGGCTGAAAGCAGAAAGTAAAGTTATTCCGGTAGAAACCATGTGGAATTGCTTTTTGTCCTCTCTTAAACTAGTGGGAAGCACCAGCTCCCATTGCTCTTCTTGTGGCATCCTCTGCCTCCCCCAGTGTTTCAGGCAATGGCCTGCTCACAAAACTTAAGATGGAAAGAGGTAAAGTTGATCGGCAGCCTCTCACATCACAGCATTCTTTATGATTCCTAAACTGAAGCATTTATCAAAACAATGGCCTGTTCCTTTGTAAACCTAAATGGCTGTAAGGCAATGAGTAAATCAGAAGAGGCAGCTATGGAATGGTGGTGAATAAAGAACAGCTTCTACATGAAAGGCAGCATTTGTACTGCTCCTAGTAGAAAAAACATGGGCAGGGGGTGACCGATAATGATGCCCATATTTCTGGAATGGTGCAGAAATGCGAATTAGGCAAGGATCAGGAGCCATAGGACTGGGCACATTGAAAGGACTTCAGATTCTATTTTCTTTGATAGTTACTCTCTCCTGCTATGTCACATGGCACACTGATTCTGGAATGGAGCAAAATGTGCCTTACACTGTGTCTCAACAGCTCTGGTTCATCTATTCCAGTCCTAGCTCTTATGACTGGTGTTGGCTCTTTGGGTGACCTGCTAACGCACTCCATGTGCACGATGTTAATTAGTGCTGCACTGAAAAGTTCTGCCACATATTTTTAAAAACCATTCTCATTTAATTTGATCAAGAGGAAATGGCTTTTGAACACAAATTCAAAGGAGAAGAGAATTCTCATGTGCAGGATACTTGGCCTTCCCTTACTCATGAGCTGGGCCAGGAATGTACATGAGGGTCTTGTCTTTATAGAGTCATCTCTCCAGCAGCCTGCAGCACCCACCTCCCATGCTTCAATTAAAACCCAGGTGAAGACATCATGATACATTCCTTCCACAGGGCTTTTTCATGCAGGCATTCTGTACAGGCAGGAGAAATGAGTGAAAAACCTCGACTGTCTTGCTGTAGTTAGGTGAGCTAAACTCCACAAAAACCAACTATAAAAACCCCTGAAAAAGAGGAAGGACAATGGGCAGCTCTTTCTCAGGAAGGAGATGGCTTTCAGGAAATTAGCTGACAAGATTTTGCAGAGTGCTAACTCCACAGCTTTCTGGAACTGGACATAGCTCCTACTGTCCTACCTGAATTGTGGGAATACAAAATGAGGGGATACAAAATTTCAACAACACAGTTGAAACTAGCAGCACAAAGAATTCTGAAATGCCTAATGTTACAATCCCTGCCAATGGTGAGGCCTTGCTATAGAAAATGTTGGGGAATTTCTCCTCCATTTTCACCCAATTCTAGTGATAAGCTGCATTGATGCTTATAGTCTGTCTTTTCATTGCAAGCTGCTGAGAGAGATGAAGAAGTGAAAAGATGAAAAGGCCATATGACCAAAGAAGTGAAATAGAAGGCAGGAGGTCAATATAAGAAGTAAGTTAATAAGTACAAACAATTATCACATGTGCATGGTTGTCTCAGTCTAAAGTCATGAAGTTTTGTCTTCTTCATAAAGATGATTATTTTTATCTTGGAGGAAGGCATTTACATGTAACTACTAAAGTATTTGTGTCTTTTTTCACTCAGAAGTTACTTGCACCATGTGAAGAATAAACCTCTTTGTAGACTAAAAGGTTTAAAAAAGGAATTTATGGTTGCTCTATAATCTCGTCTACTTTTCTCATGTTTTATGAATCATTGCTGCTAATGATCACATTTATGACCCTGTAATCTGTCCATCTGTCCTTTTAGGCTCTAGTCCTATGTACATTTCATTGCCTAGTATCACTTTCACCCCACTATAATATCTGTGGAATCTGTTTGTGATTGTATCCCTTCCATCCCAGTCTTCCAAAGAATGAAGGCACATGGGTTCCCTCTGAACTGTGTAAATCCCATGAAAGCTATCTAGTTTACAGACTGAATCTTAAGCTAATATGTGGGACTAGGGCATATTAGGGTTCAACCAACCAAACATGGAAGTGGTTCTACAATGTGAAGCAGATTTTCCTGCTGTACTGCCAGGTTTAGTAGTTATACCTGCCCTACCTGACTTTCTCCTTCACCCCTAAGTCAAAACCTTCCTTCTCTAGCAACTGAAAGCACTTCTGATGTGGAAGTACGTGGCATGTGCTGTGTGAGAACATAGATCATCCTGGAGTAAGCATGTTAGGAAGTATTCAGAATGAATACTGTCAAAAATGTTTTACTTATATCCCACTTTCAGCACAATGGGCAATATTAGGTAGACAACTTATTTTAAAAATAAATTTAAGACATGGTCTTAATTGCACTCAAAACAACTCTCAAGATATGTTGCTTAAGGAAGCTGTGATCACACTCCTCTAGACTTCTCAGGACCCATTTCTGAGAATCAGCACCAGGTATTTGTGGTCAAAGTCAACAATAATCAAAGTGATTTTCCAGATCTTTTCCTTAATTCCTTTCTTCTAAACTTTCATTTTGAAATGTTAGCAAAAAGTGAAATGTTGTTTCATGAAAGCTGTAAAGACATATGACCTTAGTAAGACTGGTCAAAAGATACTCTCTCACACACATTTTTCCAAAGCAGAGATTACTTGTACACCAGCTTAATTTAGGGTTTACAAGATTTTGTCATTAAAAATGCATTTGAATGTATTTTTACACAACATGATTTTTTTATTTTATAGTTTAAGCAGTGTAATTTGCAGCACAAAAACTCCCATTCTGCCATGAAATATTTATAACAGGCACAAATGTAGATGTAGTTTATATTGACATTTTACAAGCTAGAGAAAGAAGTTTCTCATATCTAGCAATTATGAATGAAAATGCTTCCTGAAAAAGAATTTAAGTAGTTGTCACCTCACTGCAGATTTCTTTTGCCACTTTAAAGGCAGAATTCTGAATATGCATGGGAAAAGTTTTGGTTATACAAAACTCAAGATCACACCTTCTGTGAGTTTTAAGGTCAAGTGGAATTGTCTAACTGAAAGTTGATAGGCAGGTTGAGCCAACTGTAAATGAAAAATCTGAAAGTGCCTGCAGGGATTTAATAATATTTGTAAAACTTTTTAAGGAAAAAACTGTACATATTGTTGCAAGAAATCTTTGTAAGAACAGGAGGAATACGGGATCAAGAATCAACAGAAACATGCCATGGTTAAGATTTAAGTGTCTCACTTCAGTCAGGATGAAAATGGGAGGGGAGAAGCTTAAATCACAGAACAATCACTGAAATCATGGTGTAAACTAATTAGAGGACATGCATACCAGCATTGAACTAAGTCATACTAATAATGGTGATGATAATGAAGAGTTAGCTTAGTCTTCAGAGTCTTTGGTGTGATATCAGTCTGATATCTTGTTGGTGGGTGTGATTCCAGTTCTTATTTTTTTTCTGTTTGACATAATTACATGCTAAGCTGTTGTGGTATCTCTTGTAGGAGTACACCTATCACCAAAAGAGTGAACGGAACTCAGTTTGATAAGGACAGAGCTGAATTCCATCAGAAAAGTTCCCCTCTGCCCCAAGGAATCAAAACTAATCATATTAACATAATATTTGTAAAATGGGTTTATCTTAGAACATTGTCTTCTAAGATTTTTGGGGGGTGATTTTAATATTACATATGTGTATGCAGTATTTTTTATATCATTTGTTCATGTACGTATTTGAGATAAAATAATGTTGGGTGCAATTGCAATATTGTTTTGTGACAGAACATATTTAATATCATTTTGATTCTTACATTATATCTGTAACCTGCCCTTTTTCTCTTTGTGAGGAATTCAAGGCAGCTTACCTAGTCCTCCTTCAATCCATTTTATCAACACAACAGCAACCCTGTGAGGTTGAGCATCCTTGATCCAAAGTCACTCAACAAACTTGTTAAAACATTTGTTGTTTAAAATAGTTGTTAAAACATTGTTAATAGTTGTTAAAACATTGGGTCATAGTCTGGCACTCCAGCCACCGTACATACTGGCTCTCAATGATGAAAAAATGCCACAACCATTAGGCAGGCAGTGACACATGGATGGGGGGTTCTGCTCAACACCAACCTCCTAGATGTTGCTATCGAACTAGATCAGGCACTCTGGAAATCAGATGCTGACAGAAGTCCACCGAGGCCAAGCATGCTTGTGTCAGAAAATGATTTTGTGCTGTAAACCTTTCAGTATTTCTTTAGCTTCCTAGTTGTTTCCATATGCTGCTTAAATACTCCAGCTCAACTGGCTGCAGATTAGAATTCTCTAGGATAATGGCAATATAAGTACATAGTATTGGAAAGGCATTGGCAAAAACTCTTTTATTACATTTGTGCTGAAACGTCCATTGAAGTCCCTAGCTTCTACATTTTAA
The DNA here is from genome assembly GCF_004798865.1 of Varanus komodoensis. Classification (NCBI taxonomy): domain Eukaryota; kingdom Metazoa; phylum Chordata; class Lepidosauria; order Squamata; family Varanidae; genus Varanus; species Varanus komodoensis. Next base: position 12,219,808 of record NW_025335727.1, on the reverse strand, counting down.
TGACTGAAGTTTTGTCTCCAAATTTAAAGCTGTAACTATTCAGAGGCCGTATAAAATTCCCATCTCTAGTAAAACACATCTCTAGTAAAATACACACTTTTGTAGTTATTTAAAATGATCACCAGGAGATACAGTCTGTGGAGTAGAGATGCTTCTTATTAAGCAGGAAATAGACTATGCAATGCTAGCAACTTCCTTGCTGGATTTGAGTGACTGAATCTAGCCTTCTGTTTCCAAAAGCACCCAGCCAATTGTCTCTGGTAGCTCATAAGCAAGACATATGAAGCCATCTGGCTTCCATGGTTAGGGTGTGTTTGGACACTGTTAAGCCACTGTTTGTGTTGCATTGATTGTAAGGTGCCTTCCAGTCAGTCTTCATCTTGCTGGATCTTGCATAAATACATTTCTTAAAAATTTGCATAAATTCACCACAGTTCAAATTCACATTTATGAAAATGCATAAATCTGCCCCAAACGCACAAATCTGTCCCAATGTATTAATCCTTCCAGGTGCATGTTCATAATTTAGTCTAGTGAGAGGTATTTGCATTTTCAGTTTTTAAAATTTCCCATTTTTTTCTATATGTAAAATTATGGGGAAAAATGTTAGTCCATGGAATCTGTGCAACTCAGAGAAAGCTGGTGTCCTGAGGCATTTGAAGGTCAGATTCATAGAATTTTGAACCCATTTGAGTTTGTTGCTGGTTTCTCCAACATCCTTAATCATGGTATATGGCGATGAATCATACTTGGAGCACAGCTATTTGAATCAATGGACCTTAAGTTGGTTATGTCTGATTGATTTCAATAGATCTAGTTTAAGCACAACTAAGACCAAATTCATCTCATTATCCACTCTAGCTGTGCCGTTGGAAACTATTGTGTGAATCACTGGGATGAGAATAGGAGCAATCATAGCATTTAAGGTGACGTGTAAACCAGGCTTAGATGTATCAGATCAAAGTTGATTCAAATGTTTGTCTTGGTGTTATGAACCTGAGCATGCTTTTAATTGGCTCCAATTGGGTGGATGAAAACAAAGCAGAGCCATTTAAATTGGGTTTTAAATTGGTTACAGCTGTATTCATTCCGAATAGGAATGTTGAAGGCAAAAGATGTGGATCCTGCCATCATGCAGCCAGCCTGTTTCCTGACTTTCCTCCCTGCCCACCTGCAAGGGATGATGGTGGTAGGTGAGAAGAGCAGGGGCCCACCAGAGTACAGGACATTATGAACCCCTTACCCATGGTAAACTCACAGCCACTCTGCTGCCCTGATTTTGGTGCCACATCCACCCAGTTCCTTTAAGGGGATCACACCCATCTCTCCAGTCCTATGCCTCTCACATACCCTACAGTTATGATTTGAGCAATACAATGTTTTGAGGAAACTCTTCTCTGTTTTTTACCAGTTGGAAGGCAGGGATCCCCCCATCCAGCCCAGCCCAGCCCAGCCCAATAAATACAACAACCGTCCACTACAAGATCTACGAGGTGTGAGCAGGTGGGAAGCTGGTGATGACAATGGTCCCATTTCATCCTGTGGAGACATACTTTGTGGCCTCAAAAGGACTGGACTGGGGAAAGGCTGCAGGCATCCCCACTCCTGTTTGCCTTCCTCCTGGTCCCCACCCTGCCAAACCAATTGACTCAGTGATATCAGACCCCAGAGAGACACAATTGCTCTTACCCAAGCTGCCTCCTTCCTTTCCTGCTGCATGGACTCATGTACACTCACAATGGCATCTCCCAGATAAGTGTGGAATGTTTTTAAGAGATCTCAAATTAAAGAATTAATTTCTTCAAACAGCTGCAAAAGAGTGGTGTCTAAGGACACAGAATACTGATGAACATATCCTCTAATATAGAAGTTGTGATGACAATTCCTATCATGCATTTCATGATTTGAGGGTGCTGCCTAAATCAGACCATTGGGCAGTGAGACCACATCATCATCACTTTGTGAAAGATTAGCCAGCCCTTGCTCAGTATTGTCTGAACTGACTAGCAAGGGCTGGCTAATCTTTCACAACTATCTTTCCTAGGTTTGACTAGCTGTGTGGGACTGCATCATCTTGCATGCAAAGCATGTACCTATCCTGAGTGAGAGCCTATCTCAAACTAAAGAAGAAATGGCTAATTAGAGACAAAACCTGGGCAAACACATTCATGTGTAATATTTCATGATTAACTCTGGTGGGACATAAATATGATCTTTCCGATGACAGGTGCACCATCTAAACATTTATGTTAACAATATTGTACAATTACTTCCACTTCCAAATGGCATCTTTTCCTGCGCCGATTGCCACAGTGAGAGTCATCTTGTCAATGACTAGGCTGTTTCAGCTCTGTGTATCTGTTGGAAAAAAATGCTAATTTTTCTGGCATTTCAGAACAGGGCATCTGCTGGTCTCACTTCTAGGCAGACAGCAATGATGGGAATTACTTTTCTATCTTGACAAACTATCAAAGGGCACACAGACCACTGGAAAGTTCTTTTTTACAAGCCCTATAGATATGGTTGGTGCACATAAACTTCTTTTGCTTGTGTATACTTATTGACATGATCCTGCCTTGACCAATAGCCAAGATGCAACACAAAAGGTGGAGGAGCTTATTCAGAGCCATAAGTGTCCATCTAGTCCATTGTGCCCAGCTATCTGCTGTGGAAACCAGCCAGTGGCTGGGCATCCGTCAGCTTGTGTTTCCCAGCAACTTGTATGTGGGACATACTGCCTCTGTTAATGGAAGTAGCATCTTGTCATCATGTCTAGTAGCCATTGATAATCTCTGTGAATTTGTCTAATCCCCTTTTAAAGCAATCCAAATGAATGGCCATCACTTCCTTCTGCAATAGTGAATTCTATATACAGTAGCTATGCATCCTGAATCTCCCACCTATCAACATCATGAGATGACTCCAGGATCTAAGAGAGACTATTCCCTTTTTCCACACCATGCATAATTTTGCACACCTCTATAATGTCTATCCTTACGTACCTTTTTTCTAACTTAAACGATCCCAAACGTTCTGACCTTTCCTCTTAGGGCAGTGCTCCAGCACCTTGATCAGCTTAGTTGTTCTTTCCTGCCCTTTCCCCAACTCTACAATATCCTTCTTGAGTGTGGTGACAGAACTATACACAATTATGCTCAACACCACACCCTAGGTGCCATCGGCACAAACAGCATGGAATTCCCAGCGCTGTGTATTCTTACACGCAGGGAGGTGTGCATAAGATTGTAGTCTTAGCCATTACATTATGACTTCCTATCCAACATGCAGGTAGCAACTATGAATGAATGCAAGATGTTGCATATGGATGTAAACAGCAGTGTTTGCTGCCACATCTTGTTCTGTACCTTCAGAAAACTAATCTGTGATTCATCAGGTGATTTCACTGAGGGGAACATCTGCTGTTCTTCAGGAACCAAAGGAAGATGAAGTTGGTTAGGAACAGCAGTGGGAGACAGAAAAGCTGTGAGGAGTACAAAATGCAGCTGGCTTGCAAGTTCATTGTAATCAGGTTTCATTATAGGGTGCATAATGTGGCATTAGGCATTGAGGAAGATTGCAAATGCAAAGGGAACTGTCTAAGATGTTTCTAGTTCAAAGTAAGGTATGATCTTGGGAGGGGGGTATCCACAGATCTGAACTGTCAGTGAGCTCTCTGTGATTGCTGAACTTAATTTTAGTATAGGGCTCTGTTCCAGTGATCGGTCCTTTGAAACTCACACTGTCTTGCTGCCATTGGAGCCTGGCCTTCACTTCACATGTGCATTCACAAGTACTTTGTCTGAAAAGTGGGGGAAGCCCTGTGAACTGGGGGTCTGTTTGGATGTTTAGAACTCATTGCATGATTCACTAAGAGATTCCTAACATCAATGGGACAATCTACAGAAAGGAGGCCTTTCTGTTTCAATCATAACTTTACTCTGGTGCCTTTAGCAGCAGCCTAATGACAGATAGAAAGTGATTCTTCAGATGTATGGGATTTACTGTATTTGTACAAGAGTTTGAAATGTATAACTTTTCAAGTGAAATAGTGTTACAGTTATTAGCTGGGCATCCTTTCTTTCTTTTGTCTTTTTCTGTCTGTCTGTCTGTCTGTCTGTCTATCTATCTATCGAGTATTTGCTTGTTAATAGCCCAAGCTTCTTGGCTGATGGAATCCCAGTTGTCTTATAACCATTAGCCTCCATCAGTGCTGGTGCTGGTGAAAAGTATAGGAGACTGATATGTACCTTTGCGAATAAAAAAACCCCAACAATCTGATGCACGTATGAAAGAAACAGGGAAAGATTGGTACATGTTGGTTGATGCTGATATAACTTGAGCATGCAGCTTCTCCCATTTCCTGGAGCTACTTTGTCCAAATGACTTATGGCCTTCACATATACTCATATATGCATAAATAAAGCAAATTTCATCAAGTGTGCAATGTTATCTGTCCCAAAAATTATCACATCTGTTCATGCTGCTCTTGGAGCTTCTTGTGCAAATTTGGAGTCTGCAACAAAAAGTTTTTACTTTGTTTCAGTTTAGGCTTGGAAAACAGAGCGAGAAGTGGGATCAGTTCTGCTACAGGTAAAATAATAGTAAGTCAAGCTTTGTGTATCACTGTTGGAGAAAGTATTGACGAACAGTGTGCCCACAGCACAATTTAATAAAGAGTAAAGTAAGTGTGGTGCTATACCCCACCCCCATCCCAAACTAGGAATTGTATCGGAATGAACAAGGAAGCTATAATAATTACAAGCTGCACCACAGGATAGAGCTGCATTTCTCACTGGAAGTGCTTCTTGTTCTTTTGATACAAGCTTAATTCAGTTTTGTGGGATGAGAAAGCTGTCACCAAGGCTATAAACCAAATGTAATGGCAAGTGATAATGCCCGTAGGGAGGTGATGGCAGTGACGGTACAAGTTCCTTCTGCTCATTAATGATCTAGAAGTGGGATTCATGGGCCATTAATGACAATTGCAGAGGATGCAAAAGTGGAAGGTGCACATTAGAAATATGATGCCAAAAAAGGAAACTTTAAAAAGGCTGAAATACTATCTAGCATATTTGTTAAGAGTTTTGCACTCTGAGTGATTTCAAACTCTAGCTCCAGTATTTAGGAAGTCATTTATTTTTGGTGCCATTAAATTAACTATGGCTGATCGATATGGTTCAGAAAAGCATGCACCAAACATTGTTTTAGATAGATTCAATTTTGATTTTGTACTGACAAGAATTTGTAAAGGAAAAAAAATCTTTTGGATCCATTCTTCATTTTATTAGAAACATACTTGCAGCATCACATCAAACTTTAACTAGCAAAAAAATAACTGAAAATCATTTCTTTCTGTCAAACAGAGCATTGCTAAAGATCCTTAGATCTTGATAGCTTAGCAGGAAATAGAATACTTAATCGTTTCCTTTTCGTAGGCTTCTAGTCCTAATAGCTTAAAAGGGAAATATCTTATTCTGAGTATTACATTTTCCATTCAATACTGAATACGCTGCTCAGTTGACAGGCAGTCACCCACACAGTCTTGGTGAGCTTTTAATAGGAAACTCTTGCAGAGTAAAATGAGCATAGCTAATATTATCTGCTCTCCTATAAATTAGGGCATGGCCTTTTGCCACAACACCTGCCAGAACACTGCTTCCAATCATGATGTACCTGGACCCTATGCTTAGCATCCGAGGTCTTCCTCTGAGTGCCACTTCCAAGGCAGGCTTAGCTGGTGGAACAAGGAGAAATTCCTTCTCTGCTGTAGCCCCCAAATTTTGGAATGTCCTGCACACTGAAGCCTATTTGGAGCCAACTCTAGTATCTTTTTAGTGCCATATTAAGACTATCATCATTGGTGAAGAATTTACCAACTCCAAATAGCATATAGCTATTAGGGGTTATCCCCCCACAGGCCTAATGGTGTGGTTTTAATTGTTTTTCAATTTTCAAATGTGGTTTAAAAATTATAAATGTAATTGTATTGCATTGTATTGCTTTATTTTATATTGTATTCTATTATATTTATCAATGGTTTACTATCCAGAGAGGTTCAGCTATTGTGCTGTAGAGAAATACATGCATGCATCTATACATAGGGCTCATAGTCTTAATTATATATTAATTATATATATATATATATATATATATATATATATATATATAATTGCTATTTAACATTCCAAAAAAATAAAATGCATGAAAAAGCTTACACATTCAGGATAGTTATGATCAATTTTGAATTATATTTTGTAGAATATAACTCCTTACTTAAACTAAATCTATATATTTTTCTAGATATCTATATGTCAAGCTTTTTAATATGTATACTGTTTGCTCAATAATTGATTAGCGAGACCTTTAAGTACAGTCTTGGCTTACAGTCTCATACCTATTCTTTACTCAAAAAACTTTTTGGCCCAAGTGACAGGGCTTCAACTCAGCATTTTCTCCTTGGATATCATCCACATTATCTCGATCATTATTTTCCAAGCCAGTTTGGCAGAATTCAATGTAAATTTGCTTGTGAGTCTGTGCTGTCTTTCCTTTAATACAATCATTGCTTTTTTACCTATTTAGATTTTCCAATTCTTAAATGTATATCAAACATTTGGTATTTGAATTTCATTATAAGATTATATAATATTTTAAAAATAGGTGGATTAGCATGTTTTCAATAATCTTTCCACCAAGTCCAATGAAGGATGCTCATCTATTTCCTAAAATTCTAGGACATATTTCTGATTAGTGTTTCTTATAGTGACATTGGTTGAAGTCAATTACAATTTAGCTCTGTAATTTTTAAATAGTATGCAGACTCATACTAGTCAGCCATGAGATAATTATCACTGTGCCACAAGTAATTAATAATGTGCTTTGAGCTCCAGGTAGCCACTCATGGAGAAGGCTGCCTGCTGCATCTCTGCAAGATTAATGTCTGTACCTTTGCTGCTTTCTAACCTGCATCTAATGGGGTGAGTACCTCTGCTGCACCTCTGCTGCACTCTGTGTGCCTCATAATGACAGCCACATGCTGTAGGCAACCTTTGCAAATTCTAATCTGAACTGAGTTGTGCTGCACCTTATTAACTAATGTGCAGATTGAAAAGCAATTATCCTTTGGATTGTGCGGTTCTCAGCTTCTCCTCCCCTCCCCCCAAATCAGTGTGAATGCACTTTTTATGAAAAATCAATTCAAAACTATATATAATTATACATGTTCATGCAGATTTTTCTATTACACTGCAAAATGTAGTGGAATTATGAATTAACCTAGGTGACATTATCACAGACCAGAAACAAACTGAATCATCCATCACCAGGTTAGAAGTTATACTGAGGAAGGGGGTGAGATTCAAATCCTTGCTCAGTCATAAATATCACTGTGCGTTTTTGGGCTGATCACTGTTTCTCATCTCATAGGATTGTTGTAAAGATAAAAGGCAGGGATGTGGGGGAAATGTATGCTTTCCTGAGCTCCAAAACACAATATGTGTTATAATGAATGCATATAAGGAGTAGTGTTTGCATTAAGCCACATGCAGTGGTCTGACATGAGTTATGAACCAAAACTGGGAGCTTCACCAACAGACTGTTATTTGAATTCATGTATGTCCCTCGGACTACAAGGAGATCAAACCAGTCAGCCTTAGAGGAGATCAACCCTGACTGCTCTTTAGAAGGACAGATCCTGAAGATGAAACTCAAATACTTTGGCCACCTAATCAGAAGGAAGGACTCCCTGGAGAAGAGCCTAATGCTGGCAACAACAGATGGCAAAAGAAGGAGGGGACGGCAGAGAATGAGGTGGCTAGACGGAGTCACTGGAGCAGTTGGCGTGAGCTTAAGTGGACACTAGAGGCATTCCAGATGCAACTGGATAGTCATCTGAGAGGGATGATTTAACTTGCTGAGCAGGAGATTGGACCCAATGCCCGCTGGGTCTTTCAGTTCTACTATTCCATAATCCTGTGTTTCTGTGAATAGCGAGGTACATAGACAAATACTTTCAGCACAGATAAGGCAGGTGTCTACCTTTCTAAGACAAGGGAAATTTACATGGATCCCTCAACACAGTCAAAGAATTGTGGAGAATTTAAGAATGCAAGGGCTAGTTTCACCCACCATCAGAAGTATGTACCTCGTACTGTCTTCCTCCTGTCTTGATCAGTGTCTCTTGGCTGTCCACGGCTAGCTTGCAGCATAATCCTATGTTTCCAACAGTGTCCAGTGGGGCTTACTCCCAGGAAGGTGCATCTAGGATTGTGATCTACATCTGTATTCAATCCTTTGTCTAGAATGATCATAACAGTATAGCAAGATAGACTTTTCTTTAGCAAGTACAGAAAGGCTATTTCTGCAGATATGTCAGTACAAGGCATTCTGCTTACCCTTGATGCGAGAAACATTTTAGGGTCAGAGTGTTTCAAAATTACAAGGTTTAATATGAAATCCAAGCTTCTGCTCAGCCAATTTTGTGCTTTTCCTCCCTTCTCCTCCCTTTTTAAAAATACTGACTGCAGGTAATAGCTGCTGCAAAAATGAGCAATGTGGCAAAAGTTCTTCTTTTTAAATGTCAACTGTATGTATTCATTCACACATTAGTCTGAAATGACTAGTTAATGAAATTCCCTTGACCTGACCTTTGTCAATTTATTGTCTCCCAAAGCGTGATTTTCAACAGCCCCCATAGGACTGGCATTTTTCTTTCCCTGCTTAGGTCCTCAATAGAAGACTTTATAGTTTGTGGTAGGGCAGTAACAAGAGATTTGAATAGGGCTAATGGAAGAGATTCATGGGGAAATGGCTTTGTATTTTAGTGGCTTACACCTCAATGGTATACAGTCAATTAGCTTCTTAAAATAACTCCATGGAGAGAAAGTGTTTGAGCATAAAGGCCTGCTTCTCAAATCCATTATGTGTCCTCTTCTATATTTAATAGAATTTACTTAAATGATCTCAGTAATGCAAATAGGTCCTACAGAATCCAGCAAGGAGAGTCACAGCAAACACACATCCTTTTGCTTCTTAGGCTCAAATAATTAAAAAGTTGTCAAATTGAATGCTTAGCCCTAAAGTCAAGGAAATCAGACAAAATGAATTGCTGATGTTATCTAACCCTATTTATGAAATTTCCAGTGGTAGAGATGATATATCGAATTCCTAATTTCTTGATTTCTACTGTCCTGCTTTATCTATCTGGTTGGTGCCTTTACTCGGGATTTATTAAAAAATGTTGAGTGCCAGAAGTGATGACTTTACATCTTTTATGGCTGTCAGCAGCTGTGGTGGAGGTGGCGGTCACAGTAATTAGTGACCTTAGAGCAGCCTTCCCAAATTTGGTGGTCTCCAGATCTGTTGGAATACAGTTCTAACAAACTTCATGTTATACATAACCATGAGCTAGCTCAGGTTTGTGGGATATATATATATATATATATATATATATATATATATATATATTTAATGCTTTTGTATGCCGTCCTATTATACAAGAACTCAGGATGGCTTACAATATTTAAAAAGACAATTAAAACAACAATTTCAATAAATAATAGAACAGAACAGAACAATAAATCACAAAACAAACAGAGCAACTAAACTTAAAAACTATTAAAGTTTAAAATACTGTTTAAATAAAAAGGGTTTGGCCTGGTGCTGAAAAGAAACTGAAACTTGGGGCCAGGCATATTCATGGGGCCAGTACATTCCAGAGTCTGGGTGCCACAGCAGAGAAGGCCCTACTTCGAGTTGATGACCTTTTTACCTCGCTTAGAGAGTGTTCCCAGAGCAGGACTTCCCCCATAGATCTTAAGGGGTTTGAGGGCATATAATCTAGCACAGGTGGCGGGCACCAGATTTGCAAATGCTTCTGTAGACCCTGTTTTAATATCTTGAAAGTAATCTGCATGTGTTGCCTTTGCCCTGATGCCCTTGGGGTCATGAGGCTTAGGGAATAAGGGACAATGGCTCTGCAAGCTCATCAGTGGGACAACAATGAGGACCAACAGTCTGTTTCCACATGTCCACATGTGATGTCCCTCAAGGGAAAATAAGATGGCATTGCATTAGTGATGGCCAAGAGAATTCTTCATGTTTTCCTCCCTGTGAGTACCATTTTGAGAATTAGTAGCAGATTGTTGAACTAGATGGCTTGGCTACAACTATGCATTTGAGACACCGTGTGAAGGGATGGAATGAGGAACTGCATGCAACAACATGTGCATATAAAGATGTGTTGAATCCAGGGTCTGCCTCTGCACTTGCAAATTTTGGGTATCTTCCAACACAGCTCACCCTATTCACATGGATCCACCCTTGATGAGCGTGCAGAAGCTACAACTGGCGCAAAGTGATGCGTAGTATTGGTGCAGCAGTTCGTATGGCTGGGCCCTTCTATCTTTTTCAATTATTTAATTTCTATATCGCCTGTATCCAAAGCTCTCTTGGTGGTTCTCAGCAAGATATAAAATCAATAAAATGCAGTAATAAAACATTGCACAGCTATCTTCAGAAGGGTCTTGATTTTTATAGTAATTCAACTTCATTAATAGATGAATTTACTGAAAAGTATGACATCACAGTCTGTAATTATAATCTTGAAAACATTTGATTTTCTATGAAAGCTGAACATAATCCAAAGCAATACTGAAAACAGTATTGAAAAAAAAAAAAAAAACAAAAACTAGGCTTTGCTTGCCTTTTCCTGCTGGAAATTTTAAAGTAATGGAAACTTTCCCCTTATGTTAACACATTCCCCCAAAGAAGAATGGTTTTCTCCCCCAAAATCTGGGGGCATGAGCAGGGCTGGAATTGGTGATTCAGTAGTTGAGTAGATTACTGTTTGACTGAGAAATATATCAGTATAAAATATATATGTGGCTATTGGGAGAAAATTGTCTTTTAGACAGTAAATGTTTTGAACAAAGAAAGCAGAGTTATATTTTTGTATTTTATATTTTATTTGTTTCTGGTACATAAAGCTTGACTTGAATGTGGCCGCATTTTCAGCAATTTCCCTGAAGGCAAACTGCAGGTGCAGTGGGATTTCTTGCTGGTAGCAAGACAGGTGTTATTATATTTAAATGGCCATGAAATATAGGGGGGAAAGTTGTACCTGTTGTTCAATGGGCAATAAAGGAAATAGGAATGGAGCTTTAACAGACCATTTCAAAACTGTGAATATGGTCATTATGTGGTCTGTGATCCTTAAAATCAGAGGCCCCAGGCAGAGCCTTATGGGTACATTTTAGGACCGTAGCCTTAATTATGAATTCTTTTAGATAGACCAGAGGCAGGGTGCTTTCACAAAGTGATATTACTAATGATTAAGGATAAGCAAATGAGCAATGTTTATGCTTACAAAGGTTCTTCAAGCATCAGTTTGCTGCTTGTCTTTCCTTGATTTGCGCTTGCATTTCGGATTCTCGTCTATACTGCGTAATCAAAAGGGTTTCCTATCAACCATGAAAGCCGTACAATTCCCTCATTTCCAAAAATTGCCAAAATTGCAGAAATTTCCTTCATAGGAGAAAGCATGGCCAACCTAATATGCATGCAGTTAGAGAAAGTTATACATTGATAGATTTTCATAATAGAAGATATTATTTTGAGAAATTCATGCATTTTAACATTGCTGTTCATTTTGAGAAAGCCGCATGTTTTTCAAGTACACATTTTGTGATTGTGAAGGAAATTCAAGAATTATTAGTTATTGCTTGATATCCAATAGGGTGCTCAAGCCTAACTATTATTTTCCACTATGCCAATTGCACTGCACAAAGGGTGGGGCCTTCTGACTGTTACTCTACAAAAAAGACCCACGACTTACAAAAAAGAATTAGTGCTTCCTACAAGAAGCCCTAAAGTGAAGAGAAAGGCTTATTTCTGGAAGGAAAAGAGCATGGATCACTTATGAGAGCTTTCCCAACCTGTCTCCTTCCAGAAACAAGCATTTCTGCTTGTTTAGGGTTACTCCAGAAATACTAAATCCTGTCATACAAGTGGTGGGGGCAGTTGCAAGAACTCAGTCCATGGTGAAAAGGAGAATCCATGAACCAGACAAGAACCAGCAGGAATAGAAGCATTTTATTGGGTTCTGCTCACAATGACCAACATGTCCCATTAATTTCAGTTAGACTAAACTGTGGCTTATTTTGGATTCAACCCACCAGCATTAATAATATAATGAATGGTGACACAAAAAATTGTGAAAAATCAGGTTTCAAGTAAAATGCAACCCTTCATGGAGCAAGTTTTGATTTTCCTAACACGGGTTGCCAACTTGGATAGACATTGGCAAAAGATAAAGAATATAAAAACAGCCCAAAAGGATCAGACAATGGAACTATCCAGTCTTGCATTCTGTTTCCAATAACAGAGTTTCCATTATCTAATAGAGCTAATAACAATTGATCAACACTTTCTCCTTTGATTTGTCTAATCCCTTTAAATGGCATTTGAGCCTACAGCTATCACCCTACGTCAGAACAGCAAATATCATAGTTTAATTATGTCTTCTCTGCTATCCATCCCTAATCTAACATCAAATCAAATTTCAATTAAATCCTTGACATTGCTTAACTATCATTAATTAAGTTCTATTGTTGTGAGAGTAAAATAAAAATAAAATTTAAATCCCATAATTATGTCCTTGTCCAGGTGATCTGTGGATTTCAGTTCACAGAGCTGCTGTTAAAGGAATAAGGCAAGAGCAAAGCAAGCTGGTTTTGCTACCAGTCAACTGGCAACCCTGCCTTATTATCTTGGTTTATGTTAATATAAGGTTCTACTTGTTGCCTTCATATATACATGATTTTTCTCTAGGTTTAAAGAGTGAAGCTGGATTGGAGAACACTGAGCTGGGAATCAGAATAGCAATCATTCCTGCTTCTGAAAGTACTTAATGCATTTGTGAAAAAAATTAACAGATGATTCAGCATCAGTTAGGAAGAAAAACATAAATGCAGCCAGGAAACTTACCTGTACAAGGGTCCTGACTATGTACACACATATGACTTCTAGGTATCTGAGTGTGAACTTCAGTTCATTTTGCTGCCTGCAAATGCACACATGCTGCTGTGAGGTGTACCCATTCACTGTGTGCATTTTGAAAATGTACAAGTGTGCATTTTCACAATGATTAAAGTGGGCTTGTGATCATTCTTCTGTTGTGTACATTTCATGCATAGTGTATAAATGCACATATTTTAAACGTAGTTTGTCACTGTTGCCCACATTTCACTGCAACATTGAAAATCCTGCATTTGGGTCTGCATTTACTTTTGTGGAGTACAAATTCGTACATTCTGGTTAAAAAACATAAATATGCATGAAATAAACTTTTTATACATCCCTACTGTTGCCATCCCAGTTCCCTCTATACCAGGTCATCTTAGCCATGTTGACAAATATGAATAGCGCATTGTTGCACTCCAGTTCTCTCATTTCTTTCAAATCCATATCCTAAAAGTTCAGTTACTTTGGTACAGAATGCAAGCCATTTTTCCTGTCTTCTGAATAGCAAAAAGATTGCATGCAAGGCCTTCTGCATTAATGGGTGTGATAATTTACTATTATTAGTATATTGCCTTATTCATTACACTTCTATACCACCCATTACTTGAAACTTTCTGGGCAGTTTACAAGACAAAGCTTGAAGTCATAAAATATGATAGTTAAATATCACATAAAACTGAGTTTAAAACAAAGTAATAACCAAGATAAAAGCCAGGAGCAGTATAAAGACCTGAAAGTGCAGAAACATAATTTTTGGACAGGACAGAAATAATTTACATTAGTAAATGTCCACCAATTTCTGAGGAGTGCCTGCTAAAATTAAAAGAACATTGGTAACAAAAACAGACATTGCATATCAGTCTGCAAACTTGAATCTTCTTCTGAAGAGCTCCAGAACTGAGCTTCTTGATGAACTCAACTGAGATTTGCAACTGAAGCAACAAACATGAGGTTTTGACCTCACCCAGTTTCCTGAAATTGAATTTTTACACCATGCTCATTATTTTTGGAATAATAAATGTAACCTTTGCTGAAAATTAATGAATGCCATCCTGTGCTTAATGTTTACTGATGCTGTTGGAACATGTTCACATAATCAACCCTGGTTCTTCCAATAATCAGTATTCAAGTACCTTTGTCAACTGACCTTCTGTCCTTGAAAAATAACACTCATGATTTTCCATTTAAACAAAGTAAACAATGAAATTCTTGGAGATTTTCTTTTGGCACATTCTCTCCATCTTCCTAATTGAAGACCTATTAGTTCAGGAAATAACTTTGACAATAGTACTCCAGGGGAATCTATTGCTGTAACTGTTGACTGGTGTAAAACTTCAAGTCGAGATGGATTCATATTCTCTACAGTGACTTGGAAGACAATGTTTTAGCTGCTCTGAATTATGTATAAACATAGAAGTACAGATGTGGGTCTATATTTCACATTTAAACCATTATTTGAAATACATTCTGCTTAATGAGAACCTGGCTGCTATAATCCATACAAGCATGAATTATGCAACTGTGGATTGGAAGACTTGTTGTACCATGCCCTTCTTGTAAGCTTGCCAGAGCTATTGGTCTGGGTCCTGTTGGAAACAGTTGCAAGTGAAGTGTGGTGCATTGAAATAAGGAGATGAGACAGAAATGTACAGTGTAAACCTTCTCCACATTTATTTGTTTAGGGGATCTGCAATAAAGGTGATTGCATGGGCTTCTAGCCTATGTAGGCAGATGTCCCATAAATGTATTGGATCAGACATTAAGGCATCAGGCATCTGTGAAAGCACCACCCCTCAGGTCTACTTCATCCAGGCTTTGAGAGACCTTTCCATCTCACCCCTCTTGTGACTGCAACTCAAGCAAGGAAGGTAAGTCTTAAAGGCAATTCGTATCTCCTCATGTAGTCTCAAAAACCTGAATGCGAAGCCTTGGGTGATGCCTCTCACCATATAGGTGCCTTTGGATGCTTGGTTTCCTTAACCTGAACTAAATGTGCTTACACCTACCTGCCAAACAAATACAATAAAGTCAGCCTAACACACCTGTTCCCATATGTACCTATCCTAAGATCTGTCTTGGAGGCCCTTCTGAGACAGCCATCCTCCAAGGAAGTAAGGAAGTTGGCTAACAGAAAAGGGGCCTTCTCAGTAGTTGCACCCCACTTGTGGAACAGCCTTCCAAAGCAGTTTGCCTGGCCCCTTTTACACAACTTTTTAAGTGCCAGGCCAAAAACAATTTTATTCTCTAGGCATTTAATAATTGATTTTATTAGGATACTTTTTAAGCTGTGTTAATATGAATATTTTCAAATTAATATGTCCTCATCTGTGCACTGTTTTGTTTTAGTGTTGTTTATATAAGTACTTTTAATTACTGTTTTTTAATTGAAATTATGTTTTATGGATTGCAATCCACTTAGAAAGCCTTTGGGCTGATTCAGTGGATAATAAGTCTAAAAATAAAGAAAAGGATTGCTCTAAAACCCAAAACTAACCCATATCTTTTTGCAGTGTAGAGTAAGCAAAAAGACTCACTGCCCCGGGCAATTAGATGGTAGAGCAGATAAATTCTGTTGTTGGTGGTGGTGGTGTTGTTAGTCGCAAAGTCCTGTCCGACCCATCGCGATCCCATGGACAACATTCCTCCAGGGCTTCCTGTCCTCCACTATCCCCTGGAGTCCACCTACGCTCACACCAACTGCTTCAGTGACTCCATCTAGCCACCTCATCCTCTGCCGTCCCCTTCTTCCTTTGCCATCTATTGTTCCCAGCATTAGACTCTTCTCCAGGGAGTCCTTCCTTCTCATTAGGTGACCAAAGTATTTAAGTTTCATCTTCAGGATCTGTCTTTCTAAAGAGCAGTCAGGGTTGATCACCACTAAGACTGACCGGGTTGATTGCCAAGGGACTCGCAGGAGTCTCCTCCAGCACCACAATTCAAAGGCCTCAATCCTTTTGCGCTCAGCCTTCCTTATGGTTCAGCTTTCACAGCCATACATTGCAACTGGGAAAACCATAGCCTTGACTATACGCACTTTTGTTGGCAGGGTGATGTCTCTGCTTTTTAGTATGCTGTCTAGATTTTCCATAGCTTTCCTCCCAAGGAGCAAGTGTCTTTTAATTTCTTGGCTGCAGTCCCCATCTGCGGTGATCTTGGAGCCCAGGAAAATAAAATCTGTCACTTCCTCCATTTCTTCCCCATCTATTTGCCAGGAAGTGAGAGGACTGGATGCCATGATCTTAGCTTTCTTAATATTGAGTTTCAAGCCAACTTTTGCACTCTCCCCCTTCACCCGCATCAAGAGGCTCTTTAGTTCCTCTTCACTGCCATGAGAGTGGTATCATCTGCATATCTGATGGTATTGGTATTTCTCCCAGCAATCTTAATTCTAACTGGTGATTCATCTAGCCCCATCTTTCTCATGATGTGCTCTGCATATACGTTAAATAGGCAGGGCGACAGTATACAGGCTTGCCTAACTCCTTTCTCTTTTGAACCAATCAGTGGTTCCATGTCCAGTTCTCACTGTTGCTTCTTGACCCGCCTATAGGTTTCTCAAGAGACAAATAAGATGGCCTGGTACTCCCATCTCTTTAAGAACTTGCCACAATTTGTTGTGATCCACACAATCAAAGGCTTTAGCATAGTCAATGAAGCAGAAGTAGATGTTTTTCTGGAACTCCCTAGATTTCTCCATGATCCAACGTATGTTGGCAATTTGATCTCTAGTTCCTCTCCCTGTTTGAAATCCTGCCTGGAAAACCCCATGGACAGTACCAAAAGGCAAGAAGATAAATCCTACTCAGTCCCAAAAGGTAAGCAGCAAAACCTACATTGAGTCCAGGAAGGCAAGAAGGCAGAAGTTCAGAGGCCAAAAATGGAGCTGCACAGGCTAATATTGTCCATTAGCCCTACCCATTAGCTGATCTTGGATTCAAACTGAAATCTATTTGCTCACTAGTCTTCCTGTGCTCCCATCCACTGTTTTTTCCCCAAACCCTGGGAAGCTGTATGTGCATTCCTCACATGTCCCTTCAGTGCAATACTGCTCCTTTTATTTTCATCCTCTCATACTTTGAAAATAGAAGAAATCACTAAGCAAAATTTGCTCAGAATATTCAGGGGTGCAGAATTTTGCAACCTGTCTCCCAGTTGGAAAGGGTTTCCAGGAGCATGTTATACCAGTGTGCCAATATTTGTACTGGTAATGTTCATGTGTGCATGGGAGAGAGAGGAGGGAGAAGAAGAGACATGCCTAATCACACTGAAAGTCTGATTGTGGCAAACTACACACACAGCATACCTCACAAAATTCTGAGGTATGAGGCAGAAAAATGATTAATTCCTACTGTGTTGGTTCTGCTTCACTCCAGTGCAAAACAAAGGAGAAATTTGCAACCATCCTTAGTTTAAGCTAAGCTTTTACATATATATAATACTGAGTGTTACCAAATCAATTCCAAATATAGAGCAAAAAACATTGGGAGTGGGGATTTGGGACCTGGAGTTAACATAGCAGTCCTAGAGTCCAAGTCTCTGTGCTGGTGGGGATCATGATGGAACAGAGAATCCACCAGTGGAGGTTGGTTATGTCCACAGAAAGTCCATGTGAAGATTCCATCTGCAAGAAGCCCCAAGAAAGGGGCATTCTGGGGGCAGGGCAGCTTTGGATCAACTAGTCCCAGTCCTCAATGAATTAGCCTTCCAAACTAAGCCAGCTAGGAAGTTGGCCTAATTAATTCACATAGTTAATTAGCAACTTAATTCCCTCAATGTTTTCAATGGATAATTTTGCTAAGAGTAAGGTTTAAAGCCAAGTTCACATTCCCCGGCCCATTTCTCTGCCCTGACTGGTCAGCATAAGCCAGTTTTGGAATTGGTAGTGGATTCATAACTTTGCTTCCTTCACCCCAGCCCAGCCAAGATTGTGCTGCCATTCAGCAGAGAGGTCAGGGAATGCTAATGGCATGTTGATATTTATCTTACAGGATTTTATTTTACTGGAGATTTTATTTTGCTTTACTCTTTGTTAGCAGCACTATGCTTTTGAATGAGGTAATCCTGACAACTGAATAAATGACTTTTGAAATGTTTCTATCAGATATGATTTTTAATATGGGATTTGACGGTGATACAGCTTGGAGAGAATTAAGGAACAGGTGATTGAATGTGTTGCATGTGTTGAAAATGAATCTTCAGTGAACTGAGGTTGGTGAAACCAATAATTACTAGACTTTGGCTTATGCAGTATAAGGCATTTGGGTATCTTATCATTAGATCAATCATGTGAGTATTGTACGGAATATATATATATATATATATATATATATATATATATATATATATATAAACTGCAGCTAATATAGCATAGATAGGGAGGTGTGCAATCTGCACTGAGAAATGTCACCAGTTTATCAAACCTCTTAGCCTTCTTCAGAATTGTTCCAGTGTTGTGCCTGAGTGGGACCCCGAACATTGTGCTCACAGCTTACTTTAGGCAAAACTTGGGCAGAATTGAGGAGGGCTGTCCTTCCCCTGAGTAGCTTTGCTAGTGTTGTCAACACTTGTTCGCCTCTCCTAAAAAACGGTCAAGTGTAGCAAAGAGATGAACAGCATGTGGCCTACAGGTCAGTTATGCTCCCTCTTCCCACTTGGCCCTTGCCATCCCCATGCCACCAAACGACTACAGGGAATTAAAAAGGACTGATTTCAATTTACATTTGTCATTTCAAAGGCATTCTAGCAGTGTGCTGTCAAAAGACGGTTGCAAACTGCCATTTTATTTTGGGCTCTGCACCATACACTTTGGCAGCATGGCAGAAATACAGTAGTTCACAGGGGACAAGCCTCTTTATCTCTGCCTGCATGCTTACCTGTATTGATGCAGACCGGGTGATCTTTCCCTGTGTGTCTCATTATTAATATTTTCTGTGAGAAACCTTCCAATGAGGCAGCACAGCTGGAGTGATGCAGCACTGTACATATGACAATGTTCCTAGAAGGCACAGTGCACATAATAGGCAGGCAGCTGATTTGCATCACCTTCATGAAGCATTAATTAGCATCATCTCAAGCAGTGGAAACATTGATATAGGAAGCTTTTCAACGAAAGGAAGACTCATTTATATCAGAGATAGCTTTGTGATGTGGCTGATTTATAGGAGTTTAGGAAACTGTCAATTAACCTCTGAAAAGGCAATGGATTTATGTCCAGCTACACTTCTTATCAGCTGCCAGTTGGTGCAGATGTCCTTTGTCACTGTAGCTGGAAATCAGTATTTTACCCACAGGGCAGGACCGTAGTGACTGACAAAGCACATGCTTTGCATGCAAAAAGATAGGACTAAGAAACAGTCCTGCCTGAAATCCTGGGAAATTGCTGCCAGGCAGTGTAGAAAAGGATGCAGAGACTGAGGCCTAGGGGTCGATCCAGCCCTCTGGGGTTCCCCAGGTAGTCACATGCCCATTCTCTGACCCCACCTTCTTTCCCTTTATTAGCAACTGTTTGTTGGTTTCCCAGCTTTTGTGCAGCCCCTCCACCCACTTCTAAAGCCAACATTTCTCATCCAATGCTTGGTTGAAGTCCTTCTCCTAAGACTGGCAGTAAGCACCTTAAGCTAAAAGGCATACAGGGCCTTTTGTACCCATCCCTTTTGCCTTCAGCCCCATCCACCACTGGAATATGGCACCCAAGAGCTTCTTCAGAGTGAAATCTCTCTTTTGTTCTGAAAGAGGGTCAATAGTCCTGGAGGAGATAATGCAAGAAACAATGGTCTGGCTCATTAGGAGACAGCCTCCAGTGTTTCTGCATGTTGACATTGGTACCCATGAGTTGGCTTTGGGGATGATGGAAGGCAGTGAGATGACTCACACAGGGAGTCAGTGAGACCCATTTAGTAGAATGCCTCTGGATGTAAGGAATATGGTAGAAACAGCTGCTTCAGACAACTGTTCTGTTGGCTTGCTTAGCATGCAAATGGGCAATAGATTCAGTAAGGTGCATTAAGCATTGCTGTTTCCATGTGAAGTGCTCTTAAGGTGGATTTCATATCCCTTTGTTACCTAGTGATGAATGAATGAATGAATGAATGAATGAATGAATGAATGATGGACCAAATGCATCATTCCATGGTTCTGAAAGACTACAGAATTAATATAAAAACAAGTAGCTCTTGGTAGTTTTATTTGTTGCTTTGTGCATGAGGCAAAAATTATGAAAACTGAGATGTAGCACATGGAAGAAGTAGTGTATTTTGATTTCAGATGTGTGAGGAATCCAATGGGGTGAATATAATTATGTAATTACATAATTATGGATAATTACTTAGTTATGGATTCTCATAATTTAGTCCCTTGGATTCTGGCTCATTTGCCACAGACTGGCATCCCCACAATGTTGTATGACTCAAACCAGCTCACATCCTTTCTCTCTAAGATGGGCTGTTGTTTGCACATTGCAACAAAGACAGACAGACAAAAACCAAGGAAATCAGTGCAAATCTCACTGTTTATTTGCATAGACTGGAAAGGGAAAACTATGCCATTTTTGTTTGAATTGGGCAATTTTACTTCACACTCTGCCTTCTCCTTCTCCCATGAATTTCAGTCTCCTCTAGAGACAGAAGTCCATGCAGAATCCCCCAGCTGTTTCCACTTCCAATTATTAGATCATTGGATCAGAAATGGCAAGGAAGTCTTTGGAACTCAAATCATTTGGGCTTTCCAGCATCAGCAACTCCCTGATATTTCACTCCATATTTGTTCCAAGTGTTTTAAATTTCAAGCCAGAAAGAAATGGTGGCACTGGAGAAAGATAGTTAAAACATTAAATGAATGCAGCCATTGTTTGACTGTGTTTGTGTAACTCACTTCCAAAATGTTTACTTTTATTTGGGTACTGATTTGTTACATAGCTTATTAGTTTAAAAAGCAATTGAGAAAATAACACAGTAATTTGGTTAGCAGCAATTATGACTGGACAAATTAAGATTTGCTGCAGGTATACAGCCTTGTTTGCCTAGCATCACTGAGCTCATTATTCCTTTTGCATTGACTTTGTACTATTGACCGCCAAAGAGTTAACAGAATGCAAATGATTCCAAAAGATGTCTCAGAGACCCTGCCAATAAATACTGTATGAAGTGCTATTAGCCACAATATATATAAAGTAATTCAAACATCTGGTTTCTTCTCCCTGTTAAAAAAACAACAACGCCAATCTGCTGCAATTTATTTATTTTGTGTGGGTTTTCTTCTCTCTCCCCACCCCCATTTTTCTTGTATACCAAACATGTATACCAAATATGTATGAATTTCTGTGTGAATCTTTCTCTGTGTGCTGGGAGAAAAGCTTTAAAGGATTCAGAAATGAACGATCTTGGTAGTGCACAAATGAGTCTCTCAGAGTCAAAATTTACCAAAAAAATTCTGTAAGTAGTTTGTCATAATTTGGAGAGAGAAATTTGGAGCAAATTAAAAACACTAAAGGGATAGAAAAGGGCAAATAGGTGATCCTCTTGCTGCTTCTCTTCTAAAGTTGCCCTACTTGTATCCTTAAGGATGTTGTAAACCACCCACAGATCTTTGGCAACAGGTGGTAAAGAAATGTAATAAATAATAATGATGATAATGATTGTTTAAAAACCAAACTAAACCCCCAAGCCGCACAGAATGTGCAACCTGCTAAGCACAGACCACATAACGTGCATGTAACAGATGCCAGAATACCTAAACCACTTGAGATCAAGGTAGAGAGCAGGTTTAAACAGGGAACTTCCATTGTTTTCAGTTCAGTGTCTTACCCACAACGTCACCTCCTCTCACATCTGAGCAATTCCGAAGTCATCCGACAAGACAAAATTGAGTGTTGGCTCTGGCACCA
Organism: Varanus komodoensis; assembly: GCF_004798865.1. Taxonomy (NCBI): domain Eukaryota; kingdom Metazoa; phylum Chordata; class Lepidosauria; order Squamata; family Varanidae; genus Varanus; species Varanus komodoensis. The sequence goes on along the minus strand of NW_025335727.1, from coordinate 12,197,907 downwards.
TACACAACTCAGTGTGGAGAATTTCATTACCCTCTCCCTCTTTTGTTCCATCATTTTCTATGAGACAACACCAACAACCATCCCACCACCAAATGTTTAGTGACAGATTAGTAAACATCATGATATCATGACAGCAGGAAAGGGAAAGAAATTAATATGGCTGAAGAATTTTTGATCATCTGAGAGTGGAGGAAAAGTGCAGATACATGAATAAATAAGACACAGCATGAAGAACCTGCCAACTGGCAGATGGCGCATTGTATATTTTGCAGATGGAACACATTAACACATTTAGAACTCACCAGAAGGGTCCCTCCTCCCATTTACTTGTTAGACTGATAACCAGTTACGAGGATGCTGCCCCCAAGTATGCCATAGCCACGGAGAGTGGGAGCGGGAGTGAATAATTCTACCAGTGTGAATAAATGTGATTCTTCTTGGTACCTACTCAAGTCAGAGTCATTATCAGAAATGTAAATTAGAGGGGCAGATGCATATTCTAGGAAGCCTTCCCAATTCATCTTTTAAACAATGAGTTGCTCCCATTGCTTGCATTTGGTGTAACCAGCCAGCAAGCCCAGTGGATGCCTCTTTTGTGTCATACTGTTTGGTTAGGCCAGTATGATAGGGACCATTTACCCTGCTGCAACAGCTGACAACAGACATCATGTTCATCTGCGGTGCAGTTCACTGTCCTGTGCCAAAACCTATACAAACTTCTACAGTGGCATCCATTTTGATATCCCCAAGAAACAGCAACAGTTTGCTAGGACCATAGCCAGGAGGTTATTAGAATGGACAATTAGTACAATATGTTGGTTAGACCAAAGTTAACTTACAGCACAATCCTAACAGAATGAAGTCCTACAACTTCATGCATGCTAAACATGTCTTCTCTCCAAAAATGCTTAAGATTGTGTCCATAAGGATGTCCACGAAAAGAGAACTCCTTATCTCCTCCCCCATAGCAACTTTTGCCCTGAGGGCAGTGCGGGGAGCCTCTCTGGATGGTCAGGAGAAGGCACCAGAAGAATGTGAGGCTGAGTCTGGAAAGGGGCTGCTGGAATGATGAGGGAGTATGAACTATTCTTTCGGTGGAGATCCATAGACACCGTAAAGCTCACTTTGCTTAGGATCCTAGCCCAATTAATTCTCCCCACCCTCAGTAGCAATACTGAGCCCCATCTCATATTTTTCAGTAGGTGTCCCAATACTCCAGAGAAGCATTTCAGGAAGTATGGTTGGCTGCACAGGACAGGATCATGACAGAAAATTTTCCCTGCCTGAGCTTCAGGGCCCACATTTTTATTTTTGTTTCTCAGACAAGTGCCAACTGTTCTGGTGCAAATTTTCTCTCCTCTTTTAGCTTTCCAGTAGATCTAAGCAGAAGGCTTTTGAAATACAGTCCTTTATTTGAGCTAGCAGGGTTTTTGTGATGCAGAGGGCTTCATAGGAAGGTTGCACTCAAGCAACATTAAACGAAGTAACATCCCCTTCCATTTGTAGGAGCAGCTCTTGCCCATGTGAAGATTCCAAACTGAAGACCCCTTGGTTCTTAGAAGCTGTCTGAGAAATCTTGTTCATTATTCTTGACATCTTTGTGCCACATTCCAACCTGTCCTTTTCTGACTAGTTCACATTTTGAGTCAGAGCATTGTCACTGGGTATGCCGTGATATGAGAGCAACAGAGCCCATCATGTGAATGTTCCAGAGTATACCCACTACCACATCCCACTAAATCTTCAAAAAGTAGATTAAATGTAGTCAGATCTGATGCATACACACATCGATCTTTGCAAATGGGCTCAACTTTCCAAATTCAATGAAACAATCACCTTTAGAACATGAATGGATTCCCCCTCCCCATTTCCTTAGCTATTTTGATGGTGGTTATTCTCTGAAAAGTTTTCACTTACTTTTCAAGATTGTACAGTGCTTTTTTTAAAACTTTGATTCTGTTACCATTAAAACTACTAGGGTGCAATATTTTACACAGATGGGGAAAAATGTCTAAATACACATAGAATCATGCCCTTTAAAGCTGTACAGTATGTTGTGGGTTAAAGTTTTAATCTTTTTTCAGTCACTCAGAGAGTATTAGCTACTGTTACCTAAGTAAGAAGCTAGGCATTCTACCATTTGGAGCCAGACCCAGAACCTCTTCCCCCAGAGATCTCTGGGCTTACGTTGGAATGGGCCTATACAACACTATTCCTGCATCTTTTGCTGCTCACACTTAACATGCAGCAGCAGCGGAGGAAGGAGATGGTTGCATCAGCCCCACCATGATGCACTTAGAGCTGCTTCGGCCAATTCATGTGATCAAGGGTCTTTGGAAAGGCTGCCACTCAACAATATGTGTTTCACTGGTGGTGATCAGTGGTGTCCCTGCTGTGGTGACCCTGCAAGCCTTCCAGACATGAGAGCTGCTTCCTGTTGTCACAGTCACCACCAAACACTGCCCATGTGTGTCTTATTTAAGTCTAGCATTGATCACTGGCTATTGATACTGTAGGTGCCTGGATTGTATGAAGTTCCCTTGTGAGAGCAGTTATTCCTGGGTACATTTCTTGTTCTGTTGTTTGTGTTCAGTACAGGAGAGAGGAGTGAAACTAGCCCAGGAGTGTAGTATTGAGTGCCATAACCACCCTGAGTGCCATTTGGGGTAGAACTGGAGTATAAAGGAGGCTTTACTGATTAAATCAGTGTATAATAAAGAAAACAAAATGAATATTGTGTTCCACAAGAGGAAAACGGTCCTATTCCTCTGGAGAATTGATCATTCACATGATTCTAATTATGATTTTTCATGTGTTATCTTACCTAGGATGAATATAATTTTAAGTTACATGGATAGGTTTGTTTGGCCTTTTATACAAAGGCATATTTTGATTCATTTTCTACAGTTTAGGACAAGTGGTAAATATTGGTTTCTTTTCATATTTGCCAGTTCTGAGTTTTATGTTTAATGCTTTTGCTTATCAAAACATTTTGTGTATTATATTACAGCTTTAAAGTTTAACATGCTCCTTCTTTATATCGATATGTGTCACTGTTATATTGGTACTAAACATTTTCTTTTTAGTTTCATTTTTGTGGGTGAGGCATGTTGCTAAGGCCAACTTCTGTTCTTTAGTTTATTGTATCCTAGTCCTTTGTGTACATGGGAATAGTAGTTATGAATGGCTCAATTGGGGGAATGAAGGAAATTATGGAGGCTCATTTATTTTCTGATTTTGGAGGAAATTAAAATAATTTTCCAGAAAATATTTTTAGGTGGGCTGTGATGGAAAGGTTTAATTTCTCCTGCCACACACATTTAATCAATGTCCCCAGTAATTGTGTAGGTTACATCTTAGTCATTAGTTCTTTAACCTATTTGCATATATCAAAGATTAGGTTGTGTGATGTGATGATATGGTGGCAGAACTGTGTGTCCTTAGATATGTATTCACTTGCATCATGAAGATAGGACAAGCTGAGCATCATGATAAGACAGGTGAGGGCACTGTTTGCACTTTTTGCCTGAGCTGCTAAAAAGTCTGGAACAAGGTGAGAAGCAGCGATGCAGCTGGGTCCAAAATCCAGTGTCCTACAATCTAAGTGATTCCACAAATAATCACCAAGGGAACAGCTGTAGTGATAAGAATATTAGAAACACACTCCATGTTATACCTGTTTTCATGATGGAAATATGACTTATGGGAGCTTGAAATGCACACTCTCAGAATTGTGTGTGTGTGTGTGTGTGAGAGAGAAAGAGAGATAGGAGGGGGGAGGAGGAGTGTAAGACGCAGAAGCAGACAAATGTAAGTCATAGAATCCTAGAATATGAGAATTAGAAGGGGCCAAGAAGGCCATCAGGTCCAATTCTCTGCTGTTGCAGGGCAACAGCTTAAACCATCCCACTCAGATGTCTGTCTGGTTTCTTTTTGAATGTCTCTAGTGTGGGAGAACTCACCACTTCTCTAACTGGTTCCACTGTCATATTACTCTGAAAGTTAGGAAACTTTTCCTGTTATCTAGTTTGAATCTAGTTTGTCAGAACTTGACTTGATTATTCCATGTCCTATACTCTGGTATGAGCAAGAAGAGATCTTGTCCTTCCTCTTTATGACAGCCTTTCAGGTATTTATAGAGTGATATCACATCCCCTTCAGCTTTTCCTTCTCAAGGCTGAACATGCCCAGTTCTCTCAGTCTCTCCTCGAAGGGCAGTGTTTCCAAACCCTGGATCACTTTTGTTGCTCTCCTCTGTACCCTTTCTATTTTTTCTGCATTTTTCTTAAGTCTTGGTGCTCTGATGAAGTCTGGCTAGTGAAGAGTACAGGGCAACTATTACATCTTGTGATTTGGAAGCAATACTTCTATTAGTGCATCCCAAAATAACATTGATTCCTGATGATAGCCTACCTTGATTCTTGTCCTGTAGCCAGATGCATATCAAGGGCTCTTTCAATGTGTTCTATCCAATGTAATTCTTCTTTAGAGAAAAGCCAATGAAAAATGAATGTTAAATGAATGTGTTTTTTATTTAAACAATATTTTAACAACGCTTAATAACATCTATAGGTTTTAATTGTGCAGCCAGGGTGTTTCTGGGTTTTAATTGTATTTGTATTATGTTTATTTATTTATGTGAACCGTCCTGAGGCTATAAGCAATGGGACGGCATACAAAAATTCTAAATAAATAAATAGCCCTATATTACTTGCTTGAATTGACTGGAAGCCACATGCAAATGGACAGAAGTGACCACCCTAACTTACAGTAATATATGTAGTCCCATATTTTGTTGTCATGTTTAGCCCTGTGAGTAAGAAATCCAATGTTGTTGTTGGATTGGCAGAAAAGGGAAGGGAGAGAAAGCTATTGTGCTTGAGGCTATAAAGGTGCAGTCTTATCAATTACACCAACACTGCAGGTAATCTCTGTAATCTCAGTTGCTGATTTCTACATATGTCTTACCTCCATGTGGAGTGTTTTTCACTAACCTTGTGAAGGTGGGTCACAGAGAGATAATGAATTCCCTGGCCTTTGCAGTCTCCTTCCCTTTCTGCCCACCAGAACACCCCCTTTCCTTCTCTTCCAAGATTGCTTTTCCAACCTTGGAGGGCAGTAGAAGCAGAGCTTTTTACACCAGCTCTGAGGCAGAAGGGATGGAGACAGATTTCTAACTCAACCTTTTGCTGTTGGAGTATGGCTTTTCTGAATGTCCTATGCTTCCTGGGACACCCAGGAAACATAACTATCCCACACAGAGACCATGGGATACTTTCTATTTGGTATTATTGTGAAAACAATTTTCTTTGGTCAAAAATCAGTACCTGACATGCGTTGATAATGCAGTGTACAAAGCTAGATAATTATTTCGAATGCTCAGGAATTGAATTGCATCATGGAGGTGGCTTCATAGTCACAGAAATCATGATTTCCACCAGAAAAACAAACACAAATTATGATTTGCTTTCTCCCTGTTCAGTCTTTATTATTATTCCCTCTTTTTTTCTTCCATTTGGGAACTTACTACTTCATGGGAGCAGGAATACCCCATGAATTTGTTCACTTCTACACTGGTGCTCTTTATAAAAAAGGTCATGCCTTTGAAACATTACTGAAGGAATGATTGATTGGTTGAACCCCCCCACCATATTTTCAAATTCAGCTGGCTAGTCAGCTTCATAGTGAAAATCCATTCCCTTTTTTCATTGCTGAGATGGATCTTCTTTATATAATTTTCTTCTTAGATTATTTCCTTTCTGTATCCAACATGCGCACATGGGAAGGCCCCCTCTCACCCAAAAAAACTGGTTTATATGCCTTTTCACTAATTAAGTAAGTAAGTAAATGAATGTTCCAAGTGTTAGATCACACACAAGAACATGAGCCAGTACTTTGTTTCCTTGCTTTTAAGTCTTTTTCTTTGCTCACAGCTTCTTTTTGTCACTGAAGGGACAGTTGGCCTTCATTTTTATGCTGCTGGCACATTTGGGAATTTGCAGAAGAGTTTGTCAACTGAGAAGGCTGGGGGAGCTATATCTGGCCCATTAGAATCCTGGGACATATTAGAGATAGACGTGATAAAGGGATGCTTCCATCTGAAATGTGTCCCTTGTCCAAGTGAACTAACTGGTTCCTGCTGCGGGTGGAGTGAGGGAGTTGTTCATGCAGTAGCTTCCCAGTCTAGATCCCAAGTTCTTCTGACCACTGTATAGCTTCTTACAATAACTGTTGATCACCTGGATACTGAACTGCATAGTACAGGCTTCCTTAACACAGTGCCCTTCAGGTGAGTTGAACTACAACTCCCAGAGGACACCTGAGAGTTGAAGTTCAATACATATAGCTGGTGTGGTAGGTGGCAACAAGGAGGATGTCCTTCTCAGCAATGCTCCCCCCACCCCTGTTAGAACAAGCTCTTCCTTGAGACCTGCCAGGCACTAGCTTAAGGCTGCTCTGCATGACAGGGCTCTATCAACTATAAATAGTATATTGTCAGCTGTCTAACAGGTTTCATGTTTGTGTTTAGTAATGTGTTGTTGTTGTAATGTGTCACGAAGTGTTCTCTGATGCTGTGAATGAATGACCTCTGAAATATAGGCTTCAAAGCTTTTATTAATGATTCTCTTGGCTTTTGCTTTGTTTCCTTATTTTGCGTTCCAGTCACCTTTGGTTTTCAGCATGTCTTTTTTTGGTGTGTTACCAATTTCCTATTGGATACTTGTATAGAAGTTTTCAATTTCTTTTTCAGCATCTGTTCTGGAACATAAACTTGAATGATGGTTATGTTGTCAGGTTTACCAAGAATTCTGATGGATATTATTTGTTGGAGTTCACATTATAGACCCTCATTGCCTGTGCTACATCTTGGCTCAGTATTACAGCCAATCCATATCTTTTTTTCTGACTTTGCCTCTTTGTGTTTGTCTGGCCAAAAATGTGCCATTCCAATTCACTTTTTTCCACTCACACTGTGATCTTTAGCCATTCCATTTCATTAGTTTCCTGTTTGCCTTAGTTTATCTTCCTCAGGTCCCATGTCCCAACTTTATGTATCTTGCAGCACTGGATTTCCCTTCTGCCGTTGTGCATGAGACTTCCTTTTGGCTTTGATCTAGCTGTGTCATTAATGACATCACCACTCATACTTGTCATTGCCTTTCCCAATAACTGGCTGAGTGCATTTCAATCTGGGAGTCTCATTTTATGGAACTATATCTTGTTCCATTTTGGATTATTTCATTATAGGATTTTCAAGGTAAGAAATATTCAGAAGTGGTTTACCATCTCCTTCTCCTGCATAGTAGTAACCAGAGTTAGCTTGCACATCAATGTCATTGTCTGTGAAGAATATTCTACCAGTGTTATCTTTAAGCACCACTGCTGCCCAGTAGCTGCCCTTCAGAAGTGTCTCCATCCCATCACCATTAGAGATAAAAACCTTTCTGCTAATGTGATGGTTACTCCTAATGCTTTGACCATTACATCTTGGGTGTCCCTGCTAGGAGGGACCTAGTGAGAAAGTGTGGTCTCCTGGCAACATTCTTCCTGGCGTCTCTGACAATTTGAAATGCTCTCACCATCCAAGAGGGGTATGCTCTTACAGCTGTTCACATTCACTTTTAAACTTTGCATTATAATTTATATGATGTTTTATGGTTATCTGTGTTTTTATATTGCATTGTTACATGCACTGCTTTGAACTTCCTAGAGAGCTTCTGCTATTGGGCAGTGTGGAAATCAACCAACCAAGTCTGCCTTCTGTAGTTACCTAGAAATCAATGGCTCTGTTGGATGTGGTAACGCTGGGCATTCAAATGGATGAAATGTACTTCAGTTTCTTCTCTTGGCAAATGCCCTAGATGCTGAGTTTTTATTATTTCATTCATTCTGAAATTTGCACAGTGGTCTTCAGAATTCAATGCTTTCTGGATTGTTGAGGAAGGGAGAGAAAATAGCCAAGGAATCGGGATTGGTGAATTTTTTGGTTTCATTTACTCTTAAATTTGTATTTTCAATCTTTCAAGATACTTCTCTCCAAATTTCACTCTCTAATTCATCCCTAAAATGCTTTAATACACAGAGATTCAAACCTAGACCTTTAAACAATAGGCAACTGTGAGCATTGGTTTCACATTCATCTTTTATTTTAAGACACTTTTCCTCAATATCAAAAACTTTATTAATATCAGTAAATGCATATCAAAATGATACAAAATTCTAGGAACATAGGAAGGTTTCAGGTAGGAGTTTTTCCTGCCCTATCTGGATTGAACCCAGAACCTTCTGCTTCCATAGCATATGCTATTGTTTCATACACTCTCACATGCTCATGTGGGTATGCACACACACGTACACTATGAGAGAGAATGGGAGAGAGAAAGAGAGAGAGAGAGATTTCATTTTGGCATTAAGACACTCTAGGGTATAATAAACTGCTGCCTAATGATCATAATCATAAAGTACAGTTTATGCAATTAAATACCAGTCTCAGCATAGCTGGATGGAGCAAGGTTAGTTGTTATCAATTGGATATTATTAGCCCAGAAGTTTGTCATCCCAGACTAGAATTTGTGGGAAGTCACTCAAACTACACTGATTACTTTTGGAAGATGACTGAACCAGATAGTTAGCTTTAGCCTATGCACAACAAAAACAGTGAAATTGCACTGATGAAGCCACTTTAGGCTCTGTTCCAGTGTGCATTAAATTGACTATCCATACATATTGACTCACTTTCTGAGAAGTGAGATTAAAGGTAAAAGCAAACACAAGATGTTAAGAACTGATATTGTATTAACCCACAGTGTAAGTCCAGTTTTACAACTAGTGTTCAATGGTATGGACACAATGGTACTGAAATGCAGACACTTATCATGAAAGACTCCATTGCCACATGCCCAAGGGGAGTCCAAAAATACAGGCAGCTGTGTTGCTTCATATCAGGGAATCAGGGCTAGCAAGTTTCATCTGCACAAGGAGCAGGGCTTTTCTAAACATGCACAACACTGTGTCCTTAATCTTTAAATCCTGGATACTTCTCTTGCTGATGGAGATCCTAGGAAATAGAATTTGCAGGACCTCCCTCTTCAACAAATTGAGTCTTGATTCAGCATATTAAGAAATTGAAGCATCTTCTATCAGGATTCTACTTGAAAATGGATTGATAGAGTACATCAACTCTACTAAAAAATTTAGCCAGTTCTATTGCTTTCCAGAAATAAAAGTGTCCTGAGAAATCTGTCACTAGATGTAGTCCCTAATTAAATTAGCAAACCAAAATTATTTCAGAAAGTTGTCATCCAGACCCATGAAACTCTATATGTATGAAATTAAATTAAGCAATCTCCTTGCCTATGATCTCAGAAGAATGCTTCAAAAGGAATAGCAGCACATCTACTCATCTTTCTGGAGGCAAATATATTTATGCTGGCTGTTTGCTCAGCTCTTGATAATTGAACTCTCATTGCAAATAGTGAACCAGTGAATTGATAAATGCAGTATCACCCTGTTTACTAAGGTAAAATTAGACTTGTGACAGAAGTATTAAATTTTATTGCAGGTTCTCATAGAAACTAGAGATGGTGGTATCATTACTGGCTTCTGTTCAGAACTGCTGCTAGAGAATGTGTGCAGAAAAAGAGCCATGTCCCAGAGGATGTCTGGAACATCTCTGAACAAGCATGGTCAAAGCTCAACGTATCTTCTCAAAGGTATTGTTCTTGCTGCAGTATAAACCCTCTGGGGCCTAGATTCAGCAAAAGAAGGTCTTTCATCAATGATTTTTCCGTGTATTTCTGTTTTCGCTTTTTCCTGAATGCTGAAAAAGAAAATGGAGAACAAGCATGACTAGAAAGTTCTATAAGGATCAGGCCTCATCTTGTGAACTGCTTTCGCCTATTGCTGTTCAAAAGAAGGGATGGCTCTAGAATACTCAGACTCAGATTACAACAACTCTTCAAACTGATCCTGACACCTACATCATAGTCTCTGGCAGGAAAAGGCTCTTATGAGCAATTGAGAAGTCATTGTCAGGGGAGTATCAGATTGAAGCCTAACTACAGCAGAGTTGTTGAGGAATGCTTCAAAGGCCATCTCCTGTGTGGAAGAATCCATCTGCTCTTCTCTTTGTTCTCCTCCAGGACAAGACTTTTCAGCTTGCTGAAAGTGGAAGAGGCACCAGGAAAGGTAGCGGCAGAAAATATTAGGAATTCAATTGAAAAATCTCATTTAAAAATCATGAATATAAAAACCCAAATCTCAACTTATTAGGGAGGCAATCACAATGTTGAGGCTTCTTCACTGGACCATTTGGCTATCCTGAAATACTACTGTTTGGTCCATGAGTGGTGGTGGTACATGCCCTTGATCATGCCTGAAATATTTTTTGCTGCTATTATCATTTAACATTCAGTGGATGGGATCCTCATGCTGGTACTTAAATAGGACTTGGAAATCTGTGGGACCTACAGCAAGTTTTAGTGCTACTAATAATCTTGCATTTACTTATCCAGTTGATTTCAGTGAATCCAATAGATCCAACTTAATCAGCTTTATTTCAAATTAAAATGTTCCTATTCCATCAATGAATACAAACAGAATATTAAGACAATTCCTTTAAATAGTTTAATGCATTAACCATTTAACAACACAAATTTCTTCCAGATTTTCATTATTATGAGGAATTTTGCCAGATGTATAGAAAGCCTCCTCAGGTGCTTTGGGTTTTGAAAGGAAGATACTGTGGTCAAAAAGTAAGGTCATAGGATTAGCACAATAGTCAATTCTGTAACCAGGATTTGTGTTTCAAATGGGAGCAGGCAGCTAACAACAGTTGCTCAAGGTGAAGAAATCTAATCCAAAACACTGGGAGACACTAGTAACTTTTTTTTTCTTCCAAAGAACTTGAATTAATGGTTGACAGAACACGGTAATGGAATAAAGCAATAAACATCTTGTGACAGGTGCAAAATATAGTACTTGTTCATTAAGCTTATATTTTCAGGAAAAGAAGTTCTTGGTAAATCTAATTTGTGTCACTTTGAAATTGGCTGCAACATTTAGATTTAATTTATTGAAAGCACCAAAAAACTATACCCATTTGTTTTTGAAGAATGCATTCAATCTATAAGAGTAAGCTTCATGAAATTTAATTTTCTGAGCAGAAGAGACAATCAAAGAATCAAAAGCAAGGCTAAAAATTAAAAGGAAAAAACTGTCATTTCCATATTTTTCTAAGCAGTAGAAACAGCTTCTCTCTCATACAGTAACAGACAGGCAGTGTCAAAGTTAGCTATGTAAATATCAGAGCTCTTAAGTGTACTGTATCAAAATTCACAAAAAATAATCAGATGCATTGTCAGTTCTTGAACTGATTTTCACAGATGAAGGAACCTAATACAGTCTTCCGCACTAGTGTATTGCTGTGTTTTGTGGACAGCTTTAGTAATCCTTTTTTCAGTAAGAAGGCTTGCAAATCAAAATGCTTATCACTTAGAAATTCACAACCTACTTCTAGTTTTCATGTGGCTAGATATTGTTCCAATCCAATAGTCTTTGCAAAGCTTTGTTAAACAGCTGATTTCCTGTTGATAAGCTGTTTGGTGGGAAAGGGAAATCCCAAACTACTGATAGGCAGCATTGCAGCATATTTTTAAAAAAGGGCTTCACAGCCATAGCTGCTGGATTGGCCAAAAGGATCTCACAGAAACTCTGATATATGTCCATAATTCCATGGGCAGTTAGCTTGCTTCCATGCATCTATATCCTATATGAGATGAATTGATTCACTAAAGGAAAACTTCACCTTGACTTTATAAGAGCTGAGCAGGGCTGTGAAGAAGGGCTTTCATTCATAGGGTTGCCCTAAGTCAGAGATGACTGTACAGCTTGTAACAGTAATAAAAATGGTGGTTGTTGCTAGTCACGAAGTTGCATCCGACCCATCACGACCCCATGGACCACATTCCTCCAGGCCTTCCTGTCTTTCCCCATCCCCTGGAGTCCACCTAAGCTCACACCAACTTGCCTCAGTGACTCCATCTAGGCACCTCATCCTCTGCCGTCCCCTTCTTCTTTTGCCATCAATTGTTCCCAGCATTAGGGTCTTCTCCAGTGAGTGCGTCCTTCTCATTAGGTGGCCAAAGTATTTGAGTTTCATCTTCGGGATCTGGCCTTCTAAAGAGCACTCAGGGTTGATCTCCTCTAAGACTGACTGATTTGATCTCCTTGCAGTCCAAGGGACATACACCAATTCAAATAACAGTATCAATGCACAGAAGTATTAGAGCCATCCTCAAACATGAAAGCAACATAAAACCCACCTTTAAAGTCAAATCAGACTGCTAGCTCCTTTCTGAGAAACTGGAACAGTAGGGACCAATCTTAGTCTGGCAGAAAGAACATTGTGTAATTTGGAAAGGATCCAGAAGGAAGTCCTTTCACACATCATTAGCAAACAGCCCTTTGCTAGCTGTGCAGCATCTTTGCCTGCTAACATAAAGTGAATAAAGGCACCATGTTGATAGAATCAATGAAGTTGCCCATTGCATTGTGAATGTTTGCTTTGCTTCTAGTTAGAATGGACATGCCAAGTATAACATCCTGTTCTAGGTTCATTAAAATGGTCAGCTGTGGTGCAAAGGAAGTTGCAGCAGCTCTTTAGTGCAATACAGGAGTCAAGAACTTGGTGCCTTCAATGTTTGGACTACAGCATGCATAGGTTCCTCTCATATTGGCTGAGTCTCTCAGTATTTCAGAGTTGTAGTTCAAAACATCTGGAAGGCATCCACCCTTGTTGCATTAACTCCTTGCTTTTCATTCTTCCAGCCTGGTTCATTTCATTTCATTGGTTGATTATATTTATATTCTACATTTATATATTTATATCCCTTGTGTGGAAGCTGGGCATTTTAGTACTTGGATGATCTGACAGAAATCAAAATGCATTTTCCAAACAATGGAGTAAATTACGTTTTCTTGGCAGGAGAATTCTGAGCTGTCAAACAAATCAAGATTTGAACAAAGTCAGCAGTAAATAAGGAGAATGTTCTCATATACTTTTCCTTCATTCCATTTAAATTTATTGGAGAATACATTGCTTTGTACATCTAATTCATAGTAAGAGTTTGGATGCTGTACTGTGAAAGTACAGTTTTAACTCCCTACCACTGACTCTTTGCACACACTAATTTGTATTTTTGGTTGGCAACGAAAATATGGACCTAACCAAAGTATTTACAATTTTGAGACCCAGATACACAATTCTATTGTATCTGTTGCTATGGGAGCAGTCTTTCAGAATTAGCAGCCTTGTGAATAAACTGCAACACACACACACATGACACATGAGACAATAAAGTTAACTGTCTCAACTCTAGAGGCACTTAAATTAGGATCTTCTCATTTTCTGCTGAAATGGTTAATTCATTTTAATGACTGCTGAATAAACAATTTGTGCTATCTTGTATATGTCTCAAAGTACAAGTAGTTCAAATTTCTATTTAGTCCTAAACTGAGTAGACACATTACCTCTGAATCTCAGTCTCAGTCTCTTTTCTCGCAGTAATACAGGGATGCTAATACTGGCTTATCTTATGAATTTGTTGAGAAGTACTTTGATGTAAAATAGGCTACCTCCATCATGCATCTCAAAATAGTATCATTGTCTGGCAACTGCTGCAAATTTTCTTGATCCTCTGCATAAAATGATTGGTGGAATTATTGAATAAGGGCACCATTTGCAGGCATTTCATTTTTCAGAACATTTGTAATTACCATTTTCAGTAATATAAATGAGTGTTATTACAAAAAATTATAATCACTGGCAAAGTGATCTGCTTTTGGATATTTTCAGGGGAAAGGATGCCTTGAAATAAGCAAGCAGCACATTAAGACTGGGTTGGATGTGACAACCCACACTCAAGGTTGACATTGATACATTGTCTGAATCCACCTGTGAGAACAAGGCATAGTTTCTTAACTACGTATGAACAACTCGTGAAACAAGCACATGGGTTGTTTCTGATTTGTGACACATGGGTTCAAACCTCACAAACAAACCACAATTCAGCAATGACCCACAGTTCAATGACAAGCCACAGACAGCTCTGGGATGTCAGTTATCGTGTTGTGTAATTGCCGTGTTTCCATATGTTTGTGTTTGCATTATAATAGGAGATACGAAATGAGAAAAGGAATTTACAGAATCATAGGAGACCTATATTTAAAAAAAAGCAACAACTGCAAGGATGTATAGGGTTTATTTCCTGACCATTTTATACCCTACCAAGACTTCCCAATAGATATCAGTGCTTGATCATATGCACTAATTGAGCTATAAACATAGTCTGATTGTGACTCCATAACCTTCCATGGGTAAGCCTATTCTTCACAACAGGCTGGCTTTTGTAAACATAATTGTGTGTCTTTACTTTGTGTGTTGTTGTATAAACATGTGCAGTGTTACTTTTTTTTAACCAAATGCAGGAGCTTTTTTTATATTATTAAATAGCCAGGAAAGGAACTTCTGTGCTGATACTGATATCTCCCTAGCGTAGCATGGTTCATTAGAGAGATGCTCACAAACAGGGATGCTTTAACTTGGAGTCCTGCATTGATCAGTGGTCTTGACTCAATGCACCTATAGGTCTCTTCTATTAAGTAAAAGCAGAATTGGAAAAATGAGGACATTAGGAGTACACAAAGTCTTTCAGGAATTGAAGGAGAAGCTCTAAAACTCTCCATTTATGATTGAACATGCAGGGTGTTTGTGGAATATTGACTGATGGTTGGGGAAGTGGCATGAACTCTGAACAGAATCAGTGCAACATTTTGCTTCAACTTCAGCATCTTCCTGTTAGATATTTGTAGATATCCCAGGGAGCTCTTCTGAGCTAAGCTTGGAAATCACTGCCCCCCGCCCTGCCGCAATTCTTCTCTGCAAATTACTTTATTCTGAAGTCACATCACTGCAAAAAAGCAGCAGCTGGGGTTTGGGAATCACAACTTGGGCATGTAAAATATCATTCTGGCCCAAGGCTGTGATTCTAAGTACATTTACCAAGAGGTAAGCATTCTGTTGCACACATGGGGACTTACTTATAAATGTGTTCTGAGAACAGAGCTGCATGATACTTAACACTTAAGGGGGTTGTATTACTGTCAAGCATTATGAAATATAAATGGTTGGACTTCTGCATAGTCATCACCATATCAGGCTACGATCCCAGATCCTTGATAAGAATATGATGCACAGCACTCATCAGCAGCAAAACAGAGATAGTATAACCTCAGGCAAAATAGAACGGATAGTCATTTCTGTTGCTGCATAAGCCACAACAAGAACTTCTTCTGAGTACCTACAAGTTCCATCTTTAATTAATATCTGCAACAAAATATGAAATATTTATATTGTTTGATTGATGAAAACTGCTTTGCTAAAAGGTGGCACTTCAGGTACAGCTTAATCCAGGCTTTGCTGCTTCTGTTTGTTTTCTGCTGCTCAAATGTTTCCTTCACTAAAAAGGTGTTGCATGCAGCAATAGCTTGACTTTAGTTGTAAGATTTCAGCTAAGCTTCCCCTCTCTATCTAATTTTTCCTTCTTCAAGGCCCAATTATAACCGTAGTGATGGGGCAGGAGCTTGGCCCTCAGAGTCCAAGCAGCAAGGTTGGAGTTTTTCACCTTATTTTCTGTGTGCTTCTGTGCATATGGCTACTCAGAAGTCAGTGAAATTGAGTGTCATTGAATAGGATTGTTCTGGTAACAACATACTCAGCTGATTCATACATTATGATTGCTTAGAAATACAAGATTTAAAAAATGCAATGCTCATGCTTTTATTCCTGAGAAGCTTTTGCAGGATTCACCCATGCCACTCCTATTGTTAGGCAGGGTTAAGTGACCTATCAGAGGCAGCAGCTTTTGACATGTTTTCAAGAAGCATCAGAATGTTAACTATGAAATGAATTCTTTTTTTATAGCTCCTCTGAAAGTGGGTAAGTGGGATCTTTTGCTTCCCACACCCAAAATATGTTTCCCTGAATATATAGTAGTAAAAATGGAGTCATATCATTTCATTCCATATTTTACAAACCATGGCAGAGAGGTTAATTATGCATTTTGATAAGCAGAGGACAGAGAGGCCTGTGACCTGCAGTGACAGCTTTAGCTGTTGGGTAGCATAAAAATGTAATAAATAACCCCAAACTTTCCATGTCTCCATGCTCCAGATTTCCAAAGAACAGATTTTATTGCAATGTTCAATCACAAGATGGCAGTTCAGCTTCATTAAACTTCGACTTCCCCAGAGTGAGCAAAAATGTGTGAAGTGGTGTTCTGGACTGGGATTCTGAGTGGAGCCAACATTCCTATAGCTGTACATGCTTAGGCCTGTCCTACTGAACACATGACTGGCCATGCTTGCTTAACAGGGGGAGATCAGGGACTGATGTGGTAGAGGTGGGGCAAGCCCATTGTAAGGGTTCAATTGCTATACAAATGAGTGAGCTGTAGTTTGCTGTAGCTTTTCCCCTGATCTTTATTCATTCAGGGGTTCCATATGCACAGGGCTCACACGGATGTAACCACATATGATCAGATAGCCATCTATCTATCATCTGCCATCTATCAATCATCTGTCTATCTGTCATCTATCACCTCTCTTTCATGAGTAGCTTGGATAATGAAGGAAACGAACCACACTAAGGGAAACTGTATGCACAGCCTGATTTAGATGTCATGGACATAGGGAAGATGGGACAAGACCAGCAGGTATGATTCTAGTCCTGAACCTTCCCACATGGTCTTTTATGTCTGTTTGAATAGCTGTATAGGGCTGCCAATATCTGCCATTAGGGTTCTATGAGGATTCTGTTTTGGAGTGAAATCTCGATATATTTGATTGGTTCAGCTCTTCTAATTTTCATTCCATTTCTCCTTACTAGGACCAGCTCAGCCTGTATTGAATCAATCCAATATGAAGATTTCAGACCGAGAAGATAATCTGTGCAAGTGGGATGGGCTTGTGGAGGAAATGGTTCCAATGGGTTGCTCAAATAGCACACGCTCATGCAAGGGACCTGTCTGCTGCTTAGCCCCGGAGAGGCACACTTCCCTCTTGTAAATTCCTTTGTCAGAGTTCATCCTCTTCACACACTGCATCATGTAGCCCAGCAGAGTCATATTGTTCTTTAACCTTCTTGAACTTAATGAAGTACTGTGTGGACAGAGTGAAACTGGCAAGGATGTTTATAAGAGGAAATTCTGCCTCTCTGGGCTGCATAGCAGACAGGTAGACTTGCTCAGGTGTGCACTTATGCAAATCTCAGAAAAAAGATACAATCCTATTTGTGTAAATCCCCAATACCCCAAAGTGTAATAATAATAACAGCAGCAGCAACAACACTCCTAAAGATATAATCCCACTTCTGCAAATTTATTTATTTATTTAGAATTTTTGTATGCCGTCCCATCGCATGAGCCTCGAATACCACAAGAATGTCTCATGTTCAAATAGACAGGAACATTTCCAAAGCTGGGGAAAAACAATTGCTACCATCTCTTTCTTCTTAATGGAATGGAAACACTATAACATCCTGTTCAGTTTAAACAGAAGAGAATTCCCAGCACTGTTCTGAGGAGTCAGACAAAAAGGCAATTGAACCTGTATTTATTGTAATTATCATTATTGCCATCACCACCTAATGTCTTTACATACCTCATGTATCGTATGAAACAGGAGCTGGCTGGTCTTTAGAAAGAAGCACTGACTAATCTTATACTGTGAAGAGGAAGGTGTTACTTGTTCATAAATGAAAAGTAAGCTTTGTTACAAGAAATATTGTCACATTATTATTACAGAATAGTTACACAGTCCTCAGTTCAACATGAACACAAACATAGATCTATAGAACTTTTATGGGGTTTTAAAAAGATGCAAAGAAACAGAATGTTGCATAAATAAATTATATCACATAACCGCAATTATAAATAAAACCTATATGCCACTAACAAACACCAATCAAGCACTTCCTAATTTTTCCAATCACAGTATAAATGCTGTCCAATAACTTTTCAAAAAATTTACACCATCATTGTAAAAACTCTAAATTAATATCCAAATCAAACTGCTGTTTCATATAAATGTTACATGGCATTTGAGAATTGTTCAAAGTTTTGATCTTTCTATCTACCTTCTCAAAGATGAACAAATTATGTTAACTGTTCAGGAAATGTATGGACCATGGACTGGATGAAGGTACTCAACCTTCACACTTACTTCTGCTGCTGCACAATTCATTTTAAAAATTAGCAAAAAGGGCTTCTGCAGGGGCTATAGAGCACCACAAGGTTGGTTGCAAATCCATTTTGATGACTATCATAAAGATTCAAGAATTGCTTTCAAACAATGTTGATGCTTTGTAGCTAATATTAATCCACCCTTGGCATCAGGAGAAGGGGAGTTGTGGCTCCCTATGTTGTGCCCATAGGAGGAAGGATACCGTTCCTTGGATATTTTACTGATGTGCAGAACAGTGCATGTGTGCCAGTAAGACACACGCACAAAAAGAATAATGATTTAATGCACTCACATCAATGTTGCTATTTATCCATTTGTGACTGTAGAAGCAGGAGATGTTCAGCCCTTGATATTTTCTGCTCAGCTAAGCCTGGTGGAAAAGTAAACCATATGTATGTGCTGAAAAGGCAGAGTACACTGGAAGACTTGAGATGTAGTAAATCACACCTATCTGTGAAAAGCCTGGATGTTGCTTGTATCTGTTTATAACTCACACTTCATTTTGTACAAAATAAAGTCTGTGCCTGTAGTAAATCAACATCAAAGCAAGCAGGTAGTGTTTGTCACTTGGTGCATCTGGTTGTAGTTTGGATTCTGTATAGGTTTCTATTTCCTTCTGTATAAGTACAGAATGTTACATAAGCAAGAGGCTATCCTCTGTTAAAGGGAGGCAGTTGTTGCTTTCAGGGGATAACCTGCCAGCTTTAACTCTCTATCCTGCAATTGCTGCTGTGCACGCTTTATTAAGCCTACTTATTTGGATGAACCTAAATGCAGAGCAAAGTTCCTTTTCTTCAACATGATGCTTAATCAAGCACACCTGAGAAGCAGTAATAAACAGAAAGATGCACATGAGGGAAAGGAACTGCAGGCTATGATGAATGCTGTTGTTGTTGTTGTTGTTGTTATTTTCTTCAAGGAATTCATGAGTGTAGCATGGGGCAGAATGAATCCATAAAACAGTTAAGGAGTGTGATGGGGGAAACCTACTGATCCCTATATTAAACCAAGCAAAATATGTAGAGAACTGTTATTGTGCTTAAATGTTATGGAAACCATAAAAAACTCTTTAATGGACTTGATTCCCATGGTACTGTTTAATATTTTTGTTTCAACATGATGAACAATCCTGGGATTAGTGAAACTTCCAGATGAACAGAAGAAGAGATCTTTTTCTCATTTAAATAAACAGAACAACCATAATTTGTCAATCTTTGTCATTAGTATGTGACACATATTTAGAGAACCATAGTATAGTGAAATCCATCTTCCCTGCTCAAAGGAGACATTGCAGTAGCTTAATATATTGCAGTAGGAAATTTATGTTTTGAAAACATCCTTACTTTGAGGTAGTCTTCAATCACCTTGAACATGTACAATGGCTTATTCATTTCAGTGTTGTATACCCAGTCCCTACAGTTCTGGGTACAATAATGTAGAAAAAGCTGCATGCTACCTTTTTCTGCTTGACATTAATTTGCTCTGACATTCATTTAAGCCAGACATAATTGACCTGGTAGCCTTCAGCTTGGTCCACAACACTGACCTTTGGCCATGTCGGTTGGAAGTAATGTGAGTTATAGTCCAGCACATCTGGAGGGTACTTGGTTTATCTTAAGTCCTAATTGCACAAACATGGCGCCAGTTATTAGAGTGTTCGAATGGGACTTGAAAGGCCTGGCTTCCAGTTTCCAACATGAAGTTCAGTAGGTGATTTTAGGCTGACT
Source organism: Varanus komodoensis (assembly GCF_004798865.1). NCBI lineage: Eukaryota > Metazoa > Chordata > Lepidosauria > Squamata > Varanidae > Varanus > Varanus komodoensis. Next base: position 12,177,880 of record NW_025335727.1, on the reverse strand, counting down.
CCCACTCCAACCTTCCTCACAGAATTGTTCTGAGGATCAAATAGAGAGGAAGATCATGAATTCCTTGCAAGAAGAAAAAGTGCCAGGATACAAATGTAATCAATGTTATCAGTGTTTTGTTGTGGTTATAGATTGGGAGAAATTAGGCAGGTTTATTTATTGGCGAATACAGACCATATTTCCAATGGGCACATTTCAAAGATTTTCAGGATAAACCGAGAAGCCACAGTTCTCTAAGACATCTCTATTGTAGGGAACAGTATTTCTTACATTTATAATCACCTTTCTTCAAAAGGAGATAGCATATATAAAATTCCCAGCAATCTCTCACCCAGGGGCTGACCAGTTTCATACCTCCCTAGCTTAAGCATGGATGCAACATAATTGATTTTCGGCATCTAGATACACATGATTCCCCCCACCACCCAAATTTAATACTATTGGGTTAGTACACTGTACCCACCAATCCATAGTGGTAGTTAGTGCATATCCATTAAAGAAATAGAAGATAGTCATTCATATAATTTGAATTGACCAAGACACATGAGTTATGAATATGTATTGGGGCAGAACAATATTTTAACACATTTTTGAGCCCCGAGTCCTGAGCCCCAAACCCCATGGGCTGTACTTTGAATTTTGGTTATGACCTTTACAAAAATTCTGAAAGCCAAATCCATGCAAAAACACCTAATGTTGCCTTCTATTGTGTCAAGAAACCTTAGAAGGTGATGAATTTTGCATGACTGCTATGCAAAAGCATAGATCAGAACAGGTTTGCTTGAAAGATTCATGAACCACAGCAATCCTTTTTACAAACTTGGTCTGAATGTGTAATGAAAACCAAGGCTAAATGAATTTTGTATGGTTTAGGTATTAGAGCATAGATGGGTATGCAAGAATTCTTTTATTTCATCTCTGTTCTATATTTGTGCTAGCCAGCATTGGTTTTGCAAAGTGCAGGACGTTCTACATTGTACAAAAGCCCACTCTAGGCATTATCTACTGGTTTTCTTTTGCAAACTCACAGAAAATGAATAGAAATTACATCACAAAATCATAGAATAGTAGAGTTGGAAGGGCCATGAAGGCCATTGGGTTCAACCCTCTGCTGTTGCAAGACATCAATTTCCACCATCCCATATATGAGCTCTACTAAAAGAAGCACGGGGATGGACATTTTCCATTGATCAACACCTTACTTTATGAGTCAAGGTGTTTTAGGTCCCTTGGACAAAGCACCTTCAACGGATTCTCTAACCAATGGCTAGATCCACATATCATGGCAAACAACCCTGCATGGTTTCCATAACTCTTGGATTTTTGATCAAATGTACTGGTCAGAAAATTGTATAGTTCCCGATGTTGGTTCTACACTCCCTGCCCTATCCTTGCACTCTTGCTATGCATCTCCCATTAGTAAAGTAACATTTTTTATATTATTGCTCACTGTGGCCCTCAGCAGCCTCCTCTTGATTAGTCTCCTGAGGTTTTGACCTGAGATCTCCTCCCTTCCAAATGTTTCTGAATCTCTGAGCAACTTCCTAGCTACTCCAGCCACCCAAGGCATTTGTATTAAATCCTAATAAAGACTTTGCCATGCTTCTCCACCCCCACTACTTACCTGCTTTCTCCCTGCTTCTAAGAGTAAACAGGACAATGGGCAGATCACTCAGCCAACAGGAACAAAGCAGGTGACATGTGTGCTGCTGGGAAGGTAAGAGTATTAGAGAATGGATGGCTGAGAGGTCAGTTTTGCAGCCACTCTTTCCATAAGACTCTATGATGTTTTCATGCTACAAATGGAACAATGGAGATCCCAGATTTGAACATGCAGAGAAGACATGGTGAAGCATGGAAAACTTACAGTACATTAGCTAGGTGGTTTCAAGAAACCAAAGACCATGACTGGGTCTGGACTGCTTCTTATGATCTGCAAACCTTCTACTGAATCCACCTTATCACCTTATCATCTACAGCTCCTCTGTACCAACACCATTGCCTTTGTCAGAGTGAAAGACAGATGAAGAAGATGGGTGAAGAAGTGAGTTGCAATGGCAAACAGGAGAAATATGTTCAGATAGCTTTTTCAGTGGACCATTTATGTGCATGTCGAATTGACTTCTCTTGATGCTGGCCCTTTCAGGTCTCTAACATTTAGGATACAAGATATTGCTTGGTCAAACCAAGCATTATGACTCACATAGATCCCAACTTGTTGCAACGTTTTCTGTGCATTTTGCCTGTGTGGAAAAGGCCTTCAGGGCTATGGGGAAATGGAATTGTCTCATCCTGTTTCTGTGTCAGTTTGAGATTTTTAACAAATAGCAGACATGCAGACCTGTACACATTCTGGTGTATATTGCAAATACATTTCTGCAAGCAATTTCCACTAATATAATGCAATCTGAGCACTATTTTCACTATTATGTGCAATATTGTGTCCACATTTACTTAATATACACAACTCAATATGCATTTGTCTCACAAAATTCAGAGAAATGTTCTTCCAAAGGAGACCTGTGGTTCCATTTGCATATTTGCTCCAGGAGTGCAAATGAGGAATGCTTGCATTAAAATGTGAACCAAGCACTTTTCTCCCCCATTACTAATAATGTTTGCTCTCACTAGCAGCAGGCAGCTTTCCCAGTTTTCAAGCCAAGCGTTTCCCAGTGCTGCTACTTGAGACTCTTAACAGGCTGTGAAATGCAAGACCTTCTGCATGTAGCCAGTTATGGGCGATACTTGAATGGGATGGCCCCCGGTGTGTCTTATCTACCTTGCTAATCATCTTCATATTAGATCTTCTTTTGCCAATTCCTTTCCATTCAATGTTTTATTCTTTTCAAGAAACATGTAACCTAGGTGTTTAAAAAGAACCAGGAGCAATGTCTTTTGGGAGGCACAGCTATATTATCTTGAAAATATAAGTTTTTAAAGGCACACAGGAAAAGGCAGGAAACAAGATTGCTGAAAGCAACATTATTCTCGGCACGTGCACCAACAGAGCTTGATCATGGTTTATGCACTGATCCATTTTTACACATATAGCTGTGCTGGAGTCACAAACAACTGCACTTCAGGTATTTTCCTGATCAATTTAAGTGGTTTGTTGCTGTCATGGAAGGGCCTGCAGATCATGTAGGCTAAACCAGGGCCAAGGTGGTTTAGAAGGCCATGTAGGCTAAACCAGGGCCAAGGTGATTAAATGAATGGATACTCTTCAGCACAGGTATGTAAAGACTAAATGTATTTAAGTCAATTCAAGTATCTTCCACACGCATGAATGTGTCCTTGAGAAGGACTGAAATATTCCTATTGGCCAAAGCGCATGCAGTGGTGCAGTGCTAATCCTGATTGCAGGAGCTCAGCACAGCAGAGTATGTGCCCAACCTGCCAACTCATTAACATAGGTCAGAGATTAGTGGAAACGTTTTATCTTGCTTGGCTCCAACATCATAACGTTGCTTCAAGGAGAAAACATCCATGGATCAAATAGGTATTTATCACATATTTGTGATAAAGTGACTTGCAACATGCGTCAAGCAACAGTACATTCCAGTTTCTTCTGTATCCATCCAAGAGTGTCCACAGCACACAAACAGAAAGAGTGTGTGTGGAATCCACCTCAGAAACAAAGCAAAGACCCAGAAAGTGCTCTGGACTCTACAGGCCAGTGTAAGCCCTCTTCTTCCACAGCCATGCAGAACAGGAACATTTCGTAATGCTGCAGTTTGGCTTTATAATCTGTAAAATTGGGGACCAGTCTCAGTAAAGGCATCATGGCTAACAGACTTCTCCCTTTTGTGGATGTTTTCCTGCTGTAGGCTGGTATTTTGCCACTGTACAATAAAACAAAATGTCTGTCACATCCATTTAATACTCTTTTAAATAAAAGAAAAAAGTAGATCCCTTGGCCTCAACCAGTAATTCACTTCTACTTTTGTAAAAAAAAGTATGTTTTTCTTCTTTTTCTTTATAACATCACTGTGAAGGAGATTACCTGATTTGCGATCCCAAACATACATGTAAAATTATGGATAGGTCTCTGGAAATAAACCGCAGACCAGAGGTTTTCTCCTGCAGTGCGCTGGGGAAATGTTCACTGTACCCCTGCAGGTGATTACATGGAAGACTGATTGGGAGGTCTCTTGGCTGGATCAATAAAATTGATTGATTGACATGGAAGCTGCTCCAGCAGGGTTCCACATGCATATATGTAGGTGCACGCACACATACATGCGCACACACATTGCATAACAATAAGGCAATTTGTTAGGCTTAACATGACAGCAGTCCTTTGTTCCACTGAACTCAGTGATGCTTGCTTCTGAATCTATATATTCAAACTGAAAAACACGCACCTATGAATAAAAGCTTTTCAGCCTGCTGAAATGCAGCCTTTTGCCTTCACTGAGAAATGCAAACAATCATTCAAGTAAATGCTGCCATTTAAACAGCCGCTATGGAGCTGGAACCCCATCGAACTCTGCTTAATTATTTTCTCATTCTCTAACTTCCTGTGCACTGGTTTGCCACAAAAGGGGGTAATACTTGAAAGCTTAATTGTCCCCTCAAGGAGAATCCATCAATGACCTTGGCACTTCCAGCACACCTTGCTTACACTAAAATCTCAGAACGTAGGAGGAGCATTGATTGATATTGCTGCTCTGTTTCACACCTAAGCCCTCCTATGTGGTGTAATCTATTGATAAATTTAATAAATGCACATATCCTTTGTTTCTAAATTCTAGGGCCTTTTATTGAAATTTGATTAATGCATTACAATAAATAACAGGGTTATTTGTTTACTTATTTGATTTGATTATTTGACATGGGAGATGCAACAGCAAAAGTAATACTAACCCCCCTTCTTTTTCTGATATCCATACTACCTTTGTTTGGGGAGGCATAAAAAGGAGGGATCCATCCAATGATTGTTTGAATTAGCTCACTGAATTGTTGTTGTTGTTAGTCGCGGTTGTGTCTGACCCATCACAACCCCGTGGACAACACTCCTCCAGGCCTTCCTGTCCTCCACCATCTCCCGGAGTCCACCCAAGCTCACACCAACTGCCTCAGTGACTCCATCTAGCCACCTCATCCTCTGCCGTCCCCTTCTTCTTTTGCCATCTATTGCTCCCAGCATTAGGCTCTTCTCCAGGGAGTCCTTCCTTCTCATTAGGTGGCCAAAGTATTTGAGTTTCATCTTCAGGA